>NC_057798.1:537436017-537736017 GCF_018294505.1 Triticum aestivum
TGAAGCATAGCCTAACTATATGATTTTGTAGGGATGAACTTTCTTTTGCCTTGCTATTTTGAGAACACATGATTACTTTGATTAGTATGCTTGAAGTATTATTATTTTTGTGCCAATATGAACTTTTGTCTTGAATCTTTCGGATCTGAATATTCATATCACAATCAAGAAGATTTACATTGAAATTATGCCAAAGTACCACTCCACATCAAAAATTCTTTTTTATCATTTACATACTCGAGGACGAGCAGGAATTAAGCTTGGGGATGCTTGATACGTCTCCAACGTATCTATAATTTTTGATTGCTCCATGCTACTTTATCTACTGTTTTGGACTATATTGGGCTTTATTTTCCACTTTTATATTACTTTTGGGACTAACCTATTAACCGGAGGCCCAGCCCAGAAGTGTTGTTTTTTGCCTATTTCAGTATTTCGAAGAAACAGAATATCAAACGGAGTCCAAACGGAATGAAACCTTCGGGAACGTGATTTTCTCACCGAACGTGATCCAGGAGACTTGGACCCTACTCCAATAAGTGCCAGAGGCGGTCACGAGGGTGGAGGGTGCGCCCCCCCTGGGCGCACCCCCCTGCCTCGTGGCCCCCCTGTTGCTCCACCGACGTACTCCTTCCTCCTATATATACCTACGTACCTCCGTCAGATCAGAGACGGAGCCAAAAACCTAATTCCACCGCCGCAACTTTCTGTATCCGCGAGATCCCATCTTGGGGCCTGTTCCGAAGCTCCGCCGGAGGGGGTATCTACCACGGAGGGCTTCTACATCAACACCATAGCCTCTCCGATGAAGTGTGAGTAGCTTACTTCAGACCTTCGGGTCCATAGCTAGTAGCTAGATGGCTTCTTCTCTCTTTTTGGATCTCAATACAATGTTCTCCCCCTCTCTTGTGGAGATCTATTCGATGTAATCTTCTTTTTTGCGGTGTGTTTGTTGAGACCGATGAATTCTGGGTTTATGATCCAGCTTATCTATTAATAATATTTGATTCTTCTCTGAATTCTTTTATGTATGATTGAGTTATATTTGCAAGTCTCTTCGAATTATCCGTTTGGTTTGGCCAACTAGATTGGTAGTTCTTGCAATGGGAGAAGTGTTTAGTTTTGGGTTCAATCTTGCGGTGTCCTTACCTAGTGACAGAAAGGGTTGCAAGGCACGTATTGTATTGTTGCCATCGAGGATAACAAGATGGGGTTTTTATCATATTGCATGAATTTATCCCTCTACATCATGTCATCTTGCTTAAGGCATTACTCTGTTTTTAACTTAATACTCTAGATGCATGCTGGATAGCGGTCGATGAGTGGAGTAATAGTAGTAGATGCAGAATCGTTTCGATCTACTTGTTTTGGACGTGATGCCTATATACATGATCATACCTAGATAATCTCATAATTATTCGCTTTTCTATCAATTGCTCAACAGTAATTTGTTCACCCACCGTAGAATACTTATGCTCTTGAGAGAAGCCACTAGTGAAACCTATGGCCCCCGGGTCTATTCTCATCATATCAATCTCCATTACTTTATTTACTTGCTTTGTTTTTACTTTGCTTTTTACTTTTTACTTTGCATCTCTATATCAAGAATACCAAAAATATTATTTATCATCTCTATCAGATCTCACCCTTGTAAGTGACCGTGAAGGGATTGACAACCCCTAATCGTGTTGGTTGCAAGTAGCTATCGTTTCGTGTAGGTACGAGGGACTCGTGCGTGATCTCCTACTGGATTGATACCTTGGTTCTCAAAAACTGAGGGAAATACTTACGCTACTTTACTGCATCATCCTCTCCTCTTCGGGGAAATCCAACGCAGTGCTCAAGAGGTAGCACCTACCTACTTACGTCTCGTCGCCTCACAAAGGATCTAGACTACACGGAGAACAACACAAGGGACACGAGGTTTATACTAGTTCGGGCCACCATTGTGGTGTAATACCCTACTCTAGTTTGTGGTGTGGTGGATTGCCTCAGGGGCTGATGATGAACAATACAAAGGAAGAACTGCCTCTCGAGGGGAGGAGTTCTTGTGGAGGTGATGCCTCTTGGGAAGGATTGAATCCGGATCCCTTTCTACTGTGGTGGCTAGCCCTATTTATAGTGCGAGGCCCTGGTCCTCTTCCCAAATATTGAGCGGGGAGGGCGCCAACAATTGGCCATTTTGAAGGGGAACATCTAGTACACTTATCCTGACTAAAGTTGGTCCTCGCCTGCCAAAGGCTCTGATGATGACGCGGGCTTGGGCTCCACAATGACCTCCATCCCGCCGTTCTGCTGGTCTTTGTTTTGTTGCACCGAAATGGTTGCCTTTGCTTGATACCCTTGCCTGCGTTTGCCCCCTTTGCACCAAAGAGAAAACAACGACTCTGTGCAGGCCGGCGCCCGCCTGGCTTTGGTCGTCATGTCTTGCGTCACGGGCACCTCGTGAGGTGCCCCGCCTTGATCTCTCCGCCTCCTCGTGAGCCAGCCTAACGAGGCTGTGCCTGAGGAAGCTTCCTGTCGTCCGCCCCACGAGGCTTGGCCCCTCGCGAGGGTCTTGAGCTTGTGTTGACGAAGATGGGTCGCACTGGGCCACTCCTTGAGCCACGCCGCAGGCAGGCAAGTCTGGGTACCCCCATTCCTAGAACGCCGACAAGGTGGCCTCCTCGATTCAAGAGGAGGACATTATGAAGCTTAGGGAGGTCGGATACCTGACTGCCGATATCCAGCATAGGCTTCCTGCTCTGGGGCAAGTCATCCCTACTTCGGAGCCCAATGAGAGCGTTGTGTTCGTTCCTCACTTCCTCCGAGGCCTGGGTCTCACCCTCGACCCCTTTGTGAGGGGGCTCATATTCTACTATGGGTTGGATTTTCATGATCTGGCTCCAGACGCCATCCTCCATATCTCGTCGTTCATTATCGTGTGTGAGGCATTTCTCCATGTTTCCCCACACTTCGGCTTATGGCTCAAGACCTTCAATGTGAAGCCGAAGATGATCGAGGGGCGACATGCGGAGTGCGGAGGTGCCATAATAAGCAGGAATGCTGATGCCCCATGGCCAAAGGGTTCTTTCCCGGAAATATCTGATGTATGGAGATGGTTTTATGCTACAACTCCCAGAGGCACAAAGTGGGTAGCCGCCCCCGAGTTCCGCTCAGGCCCTCTGTCACAGTTAGCGTCTTGGACCGACGTAGGACGGAATTATGGGCCTGCTGGCGATGTACCAGAACTGCAGAATCGCATCCGGGAGCTTATTGAGAGGGACATAAATCTTGTCAGCATAATGCAAGTGATGCTAATCCGACGGATATTGTCGTGCAAACGTCGGCCTCTTCGGATGTGGGAGTTTAATCCAGAGGGTCCGCGGACTATTAAACACTTTTTCGGCCTGAAGCTTGAAGGAATGTGTAAATTATTCTTCGGACCACAAGTAAAGTGTCCGGACACCACCGAGGATGCGGGCCTAAGCTGCAATCGCCTAGATGCCCAAGTAAGTAACCTTAAAGCTCGACACTTCATTTATATTTATCATAACTATTATTCTGAAAATCCCTCTGTGGCCAGGAATGGCTCAACAAGGCGGAGAGAATCAGGTGTCCGGCGCCACTTCCTGAAGGCTCGCCTGGTCCAACCATTGCCAAGATGCTTGGCCGGGCGCTCAGCAAAATCCCCTCAGGGAAAGGCGAAGGAAAGGGAAGTGAAGCCGAACTTCACACACTATGCATCCAGACCGGGGGAATCGATACCTCTCCTATGGAGGATAGTCGGGAAGGGGAGGTTAAAGCCTCCTCCCCATGCGGGAAGAAAAGGGCCGCCTCCGAAGACTTGGAGGCAGAGATGCCCAAGCAAGGGAAGAAGGTATCACCAGGGGGCTCTGCCACGACGGGCACCCTCACCGCGTCATGCTCACCAATGGGCCAACCCTCCAGTGAGCCGTAAGTTATTCATTAATTCGAAGGTATGGTGTTTCTCTGAGATCCATAACCGGGACTTCGTCTTTTGCAGTCCGGTGAGCAGCTCTTCTCAACAGAGTTCGTCTTCGGGGGATCTTCGTCCAGAGATGATGGAGAGTGAGACCCCACCCACCTCTCCGCCTCATGAGGCGGGCGACACTGAGGTGTCGTCACGGAGGAGTCTGGATCTGCCGAAGCCGGAAACGAACACGTCATTCGCCCTGAGCCCGGAGCATTCAGCTTCCACGGGGGGTGATGAGAAGGGTCCGGCACAGTTCGACGTCCGGCCAGACGTACTGACAGGCCTTATGGAGCGAGCCGCGCTCTCGGAGGAGCATCGCCCTTTAGTGAGCACGGTGCTCACGAAGATTTCATCTGCTACCAGCGGTTTGAATGAGGCATTTACAAGCCTGCTCAAAGGCTTTGAGGTATGTAGTGAAAAATGCACTATTTTTTGGTTATGAAGCACGCGCTAGGTGCGCTCCCTATGGATAGTAGCCCCTAAAACTCTGGTTGCCCGCCATAGGCGGCAAACGGGGGATCATATAGTAATGGCTGCACTGTACGTGTGCGCAGGTGTCTAAGGATCCGGCAGCCGACCAGTCTGTTGAAGTTGCTGAACTAAGGAGGCGGATCGGATCAATCGATGCCGATATCACGCTGGTGAACAAGAGGCTGGAAGAGTCACAGGGTATGAGCTCTGCTTCCCTTATTATGTTGTATAGGAAAATGCGAGAGTCGCATGATGTTAATGCCATGTGTTTGCACTGCAGATGGTGTTGCTGCCGTGGAGGCTCTGAGGGAGGAACTTGCTCAGGCCAAGGAACAAGCTCGGGCTAGCAATGCGGCTGCCCTAAAGGTGGCCGAAGAATTGAGAGCCGAATAGGCTGCTCATCGCCGAAGCGAGGGAAGATAGCCGAAATGGCTGAGGAGTTGAAAAATGCCGCCGACCGATATGTACTCTTGGAAAAGGAGAATAAGGCTAGTTCGGCCGAGCTGGACAAGGCACTTAATGGCACCAAGGAGATGCGGACCAAGATCCGGGGTATGCGGGAGGAGCTCCAACAGGCCGACAAAATTGTGGCTGGGAGCTCCTACTTACTACGGACGAAGTTCTTGGATCCGAAGTATGCTCCCCTGGCTGGGCGCTTGAGTCCTGCAGACGCATATGCGGACTTGGCGAATAGTACAGCTCACGCTGTCAAGTTCTTCGAGGGTCAAGGTGATAAAGAAGTGGAGAAGCTTTTCTGGTCGCAGTTCAATGCTCCCACTTCCCCGCTGCCGCTAAATGAGAAGGTGGCTGCTATGGCGGAGCTCCACAGGCTGTCCGAGCTTGCAATGCGGTCTGTAATAGACCATCTTTGGCCGAAGGTGCCTAAGCCGGATAACTACTTTGGTTTGGTTCAGCAATTCCTTGGGGTCGTGTCTCGGATTGACGCCATGAGGAGGTCGGCGTGCATAGAGGGTGCGCGAATGGCTCTTGCCCACGTAAAAGCCTATTGGACGGATATGGAGGCCACTATTGCAGCGACCCAGGATCCGGCGGGAGGGCAATATCCGGCCGAGCACTACTTGGCGCAGGTCACAGAAGGTGCCCGCCTGATAGAGGTGCAGTGCTCGAAGAATATCTTGTTCGAATGATAAGTCGAATCATTGTAAAAAAACAATGTTTATTTTGATTATGAGGTTGTATTTATACTTTTTGCCCGGAAGTATGATTGTGTCCCCTTTGCGGCCGTTTTTATATAGATATGAGTAGTCCAAAAGTTAGCAGTCGTTGGCTTCAGCCCCCACGCATACAATGCGGGGGTGTTCGCGAGAAATATGCTTAATCACACTTGATCCAACGTCTTGGTCCATTAAGGATGTGATCGCACGTCGAACTAGGCAACCGGACTATATAGCTGTAACACTTTCGCTTAGCCATGGGGGTGTAACAGTGGGGCTACTATGTAGCCCCTGGTACCTTCGCATGCATCCGAATACGGGCGCGTATGTACATGGCCGGGAAACGGCCCTTCGTTAATGCGGAGGAATCCTTAAAGATTCTGGTGAGTCTTCGAGTGGTTGAACAGTCTCTCGCTGTATCATGACAGTCAGTTTTTGGCTTTCTCTACTGAGGTGCACATCCAGAATAACCAGGGCACAATCGCAGTAGTTCTCCTTTGGCCTGCCTTAGCCGATAATAACGGAACATAAGGCGGCAAACCCAGGAGCCGGGCAAACCCAACATTTAACCAAAGACATGATTCGGAGCTGATGCATATAAGGCCAAACTCGTGACGCCGAACACTCCCGAAAGTATTCGGTCTTTGTAAAGGAAAACAGGCTAACAAAAAGCCTGTTATAAACCCTAAATTTCTAGGTACGTGCAATAAATCTGTCGTGGCGAAATGCCAATAACGGCAGTATCCTCTGTGGATATGAAACCCATGGGATGGTTAAACAAGAAGAGGCAGTAGAAAAGGTTGACACAGGGGCTTAATCTAAAAAGAAACCTGTTGAACGGGACCCTGCTGCATGTCTGCGCCTTTGTCTCCGTTGTGCCGTATCCTAGATGGGTACCATGCAAACGTTGTCTGTGAAAAAAGAAAGCTCGTAAGAGAGTACGACGTAAGTATGCGATGGATAATAAAAAGTGTAAGATGTTGGCCTGCCAGTAAGGTTGAGCCAGCCGTGGGGCTGCATTAAATATTTACAGCCCCTGGTTTCCGCTATGGGATTACATGTACGGTGCCCTGGTTCAGTTGTATCCGGGCTACCGAACTCGTCTAACCGAGTCTGTGGTCATAATGACCAGTCATGTTTTTTGATATTGGAGGTCGCTTACAGTCCGGCCGCCAGGGCCGTCGCGTGTTCCTCTGCTCGTGAGGAGCACTCTGTGATTCGGCTAACGGTGATGACGCCACGTGGATCGGGCATCTTGAGTGTAAGGAAGCCATTGTGCAGCAGTGCGTTGAAGCAGGCGAAGGCCGTTCTTCCAAGCAATGCATGATAGCCGCTCTGGAAGGGGCGATGGTGAAGAGTAGGTCTTCGCTTCTGGAGTTGCCTGGGGAGCCGAATGTTACTTCCAGCATGACAGAGCCCCTGCATTCTCTATGAATGTGGTTCGCAGGTTTCTCCGGGGTGCCATGAATTTGGCATAGTCTGTCCAGGACTCTGTTCAGACCGGACGGTCCCTCTTTACTGCCTTTAAATGGCTTCTTTTGCTGATCAGGTCGAGAGCCCCTGAATTCAGCATTGACCATTGTGTTATCCAGGCTCTCTTCCTTATTTTGGCATTTGTTTTTATTATGCCGTGGCTTCCCGTTGCCATCCCTTATTTCGGATGTGCTGGGGTTGCTGGTGCCTTTACAGGCTAGCCAACTATCTTTACCCGCGCAAAAGTGGGTCATAAGGCTTGTTAAGGCTGCCATTGTCCTTGGCTTTTCTTGGCCGAGGTGTCTGGCCAGCCATTCATCACGGATGCTGTGTTTGAATGCCGCTAAGGCTTCGGCGTCCGGACAATCGACAATTTGATTCTTCTTAGTGAGGAATCTGTTCCAAAGCTTGCGGGCGGACTCTCCGGGCTGTTGGATTATGTGACTTAGATCGTCTGCATCCGGAGGCTGGACATAAGTCCCTTGAAAATTGGCCCTGAAAGCGTCTTCAAGTTCCTCCCAAGTTCCAATTGAGTTTTCGAGGAGGCTTTTCAAGCAGTGTCGAGTTGGTCCCTTCAACTTGAGGGGAAGGTATTTGATGGCGTGGAGGTCATCCCCACGAGCCATATGAATATGCAGGATAAAATCCTCGATCCAGACCCCTTGGTCTGTCGTGCCGTCGTATGCCTCTATGTTCACAGGTTTAAAGCCTTGTGGGAATTCATGGTCCACTACTTCTTCGGTGAAGCACAGGGGGTGAGCAGCCCCTCTATATTTGGGTGCGTTGTGGCATGTAGTCGGCTGATGTTGTGTCCGGTGCTTATTCCGTACTGGTATTTGGCTTGTATGAGTGTTTGGGTGACCATAGTCCCTCGCCGGGGTGTGTCCTTTAATCCGTAGATGGACCTGGCTGCACCGGCCTTCTTATCCAGCTTCTCACGTAGATCGTGTGCGGTGTCAGTAGCCGCTCTGTTGTGGTTATGAAGCGGTACATCTGGTCTCCTGGTCGTATTATTCTTTGGTGGAACGGCCCCGTCGTCGAATTCTGGCAGTAGCTTGCGTTTTGGATAGCTTTTTGTATGGCGATCGTTGCCATATCTTTCTTCAGTGACTAGCACTTTATTCCATCTGTGACTGAGCTTTTCCTGTGCGGTTTTAAGCCATTGTTTCTGCTTCTTTAGACTTCTTGCTGTGGCCATAAGCTTTCGGTGGAGGTTGTCTCGTTCCACTCGTTCGTCTGGGATGATGAATGCATCGTCGTCCGGACTGTGTTCCTGTTCTGGGGCAGTTTCATGAGCCTGTCCCTCCGGATGATTGTGATCGGATATTTGCTCCGAACTTGGTTTGGTGTGACCTGGCTCGTCCTGCTCCATCGCTGGGTCCGTGTGGTCATTACTGCCTTCTGGTATGTCGACCCTTCTTGCGCTCTTGTCGCTATTTTTTATGTTGCTGGACTTTGAGCGACATCTGCACCGCTGTTTTGGCTTTGGCCCGGGTGTTTTATCTTCCGGACTATCGTCGTCGTCCTTCTTGGGCGTATCCACCATGTATATATCGTGTGACAAGGTAGTAGTCCCGCGCCCCAGAGATTCTGAAGCTTCTCCTGCATCGCCGTCCATACCGTCGATGTCTTCGGAGTCGAAGTTAAGAATGTCGGTTAAATCATCGATCGTGGCAATGAAGTGGGTGGTGGGTGGGCAACGAATTCCTTCGTCGCCTGCTTCCCACTCAGGCCGGACATAGTTCGGCCTAGAGCCTCCTGAAAGAGAGAGAGACTTTAACGAGTTCAGCATGTCGCCAAAGGGCGAGTGCTGGAAGATGTCCGCAACGGTAAACTCCATTACCGGAGCCCAACCTGGCTTGGCTGGCTCGAGGGTATGCGAACCGGGACCAACAACCGGATACGAGTCCGGGGGGCGTGGTTACAGGCCTCCACAGAGGTGAGACCTGTGTTCGGATCTACGGCCAATGAGTATGCGGCCCACGGGGCGGGGTCCACCCTTCATCCTTAGGCAACGCAACCTTCTCCGGATTTAGATCCGGGTCTACTGCTGGGGGGATGTCCTAAGCATTGTTCGACGGTAGGTCTAGGCCGTGCTCGTCGTGACTGTCCGGCGCGTCTGGCACATGGCTGAATCTGTCGAAGATCAAGTCTCCGTGAATATCCGCCGTGTAGTTCAAGTTTCCAAACCTGATCTGGTGGCCAGGGGCGTGGCTGTCGATTTGCTCCAGATGGCCAAGCGAATTGGCCCGTAGTGCGAAGCCACCGAACACGAAGATCTGTCCGGGGAGAAAATTCTCGCCCTGGACCGTGTTGTTGACGATTGAAGACGCCATCAAGCCTCGAAGCAACGACACAGAGGAACTCTCAATGAAAGCACCAATGTCGGTGTCAAAACCGGTGGATCTCGGGTAGGGGGTCCCGATCTGTGCGTCTTAGGCTGATGGTAACAGGAAGCAAGGGACACAATGTTTACCCAGGTTCGGGCCCTCTCGATGGAGGTAAAACCCTACTTCCTGCTTGATTAATATTGAAGATATGAGTAGTACAAGAGTAGATCTACCACGAGATCGTAGAGGCTAAACCCTAAGAGCTAGCCTATGATTGTATGATTGTAATTGTGATCGGCCTTCTAAGGACCATCCTCTCTGGTTAATATAGACACCGGAGAGAGCTAGGGTTTACATGGAGTAAGTTACAAGGAAGGAAATATAATATCCAGATCACCAAGCTTGTCTTCCACGCAAAGGAGAGTCCCATCCGGACACGGGCCAAAGTCTTGAGTCTTGTATCTTCACACTTCAATAGTCCGGACGATGTATACAGTCCGGCTGTACGGATACCCCTAATCCAGGACTCCCTCAATTTACAACCCCTTTATCGTGTTGGTTGCGAGGTTCTTGTTTGTTTCTGTAGGCGTGTGGGACTTGTGAGGAGCCTCCTACTAGATTGATACCTTGGTTCTCAAAACTGAGGGAAATACTTACGCTACTTTGCTGCATCACCCTTTCCTCTTCAAGGGAAAAACCAACGCATGCTCAAGAGGTAGCAGCCCTCGGTTAATAGGTTAGTCCCCAAAATTATATAAAATAGCATACAGATGCCTATTAAACATCCAAAACAGATAATATAATAGCATGGAACAATCAAAAATTATAGATACGTTGGAGATGTATCAAGCGTCCCCAAGCTTAATTCCTGCTCGTCCTCGAGTAGGTAAATGATAAAAACATGTTTATCAATGTAATTTTCTTTTTTGTGGCATGAATGTTTAGATCCGGAAGATTCAAAACAAAAGTTTAATATTGACAAAAAAATAATAATACTTCAAGCATACTAACAAAGCAATCATGTCTTCTCAAAATAACATGGCTAAAGAAAGCTATCCCTACAAAATCATATAGTTTGTCTATGCTCTATCTTCATTACACAAAATATTTAAATCATGCACAACCCCGGTTTTAGCCAAGCAATTGTTTCATACTTTAGAATTTTCAAACTTTTTCAACTTTCACGCAATACATGAGCGTGAGCCATGGACATAACACTATAGGTGGAATAGAATGGTGGTTGTGGAGAATACAAAAAGGAGAAGATAGTCTCACATCAACTAGGCGTATCAATAGGCTATGGAGATGCCCATCAATAGATATCAATGTGAGTGAGTAGGGATTGCCATGCAACAGATGCCCTAGAGCTATAAGTGTATGAAAGCTCAAAAAGAAACTAAGTGGGTGTGCATCCAATTCGCTTGCTCACGAAGACCTAGGGCACTTTGGGGAAGCCCATCATTGGAATATACAAGCCAAGTTCTCATAATGAAAATTCCCACTAGTATATGAAAGCGACAACATAGGAGACTCTCTATCATCAAGATTATGGTGCTACTTTGAAGCACAAGTGTGGAAAAAGGATAGTAACATTGTCCTTTCTGTCTTTTTCTCTCATTTTTTCATTGGGATAATTAGAGTTATGCCCCTAGTTGTGTCCCACTCTTCTGTTTTACCCCTAATTCCCAAAAGTCACCGGTTCTGTCCAAGTCACTTTGCTCCTCTTATGCTTTTGCCCTTTAACCGTTTAACCATCAGTTTGAAAACTTCATAACTAATTCATACTAAATTATAAAAATGCAAATAAGATACCAAAATGTTCAAAAAAACATCACCTATATGTCAGTGTCATTTGCATTCATGAAAAAAGTGTTGGAAAGTGCACATCCGTGTTTTAGCTCTTTTGATGCCACCATGAATAGTGAACTCTAAAAAAGTTCAAAAAAATTCAAAAAAAATGGTGGCAAAGAACAACAAATGTTCTAAGTGCTTGCCAAGTGTCATTATGGAACGACATTCGTGGAAGTCGTGGCAAAAAAATAATCTATTTTGGAGTGTTGATTGTTTTTTTTGCCGCGGCACCCACGAATGTTATTCCGTGATAAAACTTGGCAGGCACTTAAAACATTTTTCATTCTTTGCCACCAATTTTTTTAATTCTTTTGAACTTTTTTAGAGTTCACTATTCATGGTGGTATCAAAAGAGATAAAACTTGGATGTGTACTTTCCAACACTTTTTCATGAATGCAAATGAGACTGACATATAGGTGATGTTTTTCTGAACATTTTGGTATCTTATTTTCATTTTTCTGATTTTGTATGAATTAGTTATGAAGTTTTCAAACTGACAGTCAAACGGTCAAAGGGCAAAAGCATAAGAGGAGCAAAGTGCCTTGGACAGAACCGGTGACTTTTGGGAATTAGGGGTAAAATAGATGAGTGGGACACAACTAGGGGCATAAATCTAATTATCCCTTTTTCACTGGGACTTCTCCTTTTTATGACCTCCTTTTTCTCTTTTTTATTATTTTTCGTCCGGAGTCTCATCCCTACTTGTGGGGGAATCGTAGTCTCCATCATCCTTTCCTCACTTGGGACAATACTCTAATAATCAAGATCATCACACTTTATTTACTTACAACTCAAGAATTACAACTCAATGCTTAGAACAAAATATGACTCTATGTGAATGCCTCCGCGGAGTACCGGGATGTGCAATGATTCAAGAGTGACATGTATGAAAATATTATGAACGGTTGCTTTGCCACAAATACGATGTCAACTACATGATCATGCAAAGCAATATGACAATGATGGAGCGTGTAATAATAAACGGAACGGTGGAAAGTTGCATGGTAATATATCTCGGAATGGCTATGGAAATGCCATTATGGGTAGGTATGGTGTCTGTTTTGAGGAAGGTAATGGTGGGTGTTATGGTATCAGCGAAAGTTGCGCGACACAAGAGAAGCTAGCAATGGTGGAAGGTTGAGAGTGCGTATAATCCATGGACTCAACATTAGTCATGAAGAACTCACATACTTATTGCAAAAATCTACAAGTCATCAAAACAAATTACTATGCACATGCTCATAGGGGAATGGTTGGTAGGAGTTAACCATCACGCGATCCCGACCTCCACTCATAAGGAAGACAATAAATAAATAAATCATGCTCCAACTTCATCACATAACGGTTCACCATACATGCATGCTACGGGAATCACAAACTTTAACACAAGTATCTCTCAAATTTACAATTACGTTCTTACTCCACTAGCATAACTCTAATATCACCATCTTTATATCTCAAAACAATCATAAAGAGTCAAACTTCTCATAGTATTCAATGCACTTTATATGAAAGTTTTTTATTATATCCATCTTGGATGCCCATCATATTAGGACTAGTGTAATAACCCAAGAAAATTACCATGCTGTTCTAAAAGACTCTCAAAATGATATAAGTGAAGCATGAGAGTTCAACAATTTATATAAAATAAATCCGCCATCGTGCTCTAAAAAGATATAAGTGAATCACTAGAGCAATATTGCCGAGCTCAAAAAATATAAGTGAAGCACATAGAGTATTCTAATAAATCACGATTCATGAGTGTCTCTCCCAAAAGGTGTTTACAGCAAGGATGATTGTGGTAAACTAAAAAGAAAAGACTCAAATCATACAAGACGCTCCAAGCAAAACACATATCATGTGGTGAATAAAAATATAGCCTCAAGTAAAGTTACCGATAGACGAAGACGAAAGAGGGGATGCCTTCCGGGGCATCCTCAAGCTTAGGATTTTGGCTGTCCTAGAATGTTACCTTGGGGTACCTTGGGAATCCCCAAGCTTAGGCTCTTGCCACTCCTTATTCCATAGTCCATCAAATCCTTACCCAAAACTTGAAAACTTCATAACACAAAACTCGATAGAAAATCTCATGAGCTCCGTTAGTATAAGAAAATAAATCACCACTTTAAGGTACTGTTGCAAACTCATCCTTTATTTATATTGGTGTAATATCTACTGTATTCCAACTTCTCCATGGTTCATAACCTCCGATAATACCCATAGATTCATCAAAATAAGCAAACAACACACGGAAAATAGAATCTGTCAAAAACAGAACAGTCTGTAGTAATCTGCAACTCTCGAATACTTCTGTACCTCCAAACTTTCTGAACTAAATTTGTGGATGTGAGGAATTTGTCTATTAATCTTATGAAAAAAGAATCAACTCAAAATCGCTCTTCTGTTAAAAATTACAAATGATCTCGTGAGTGCAAAAGTTTCTGTTTTTCAGCAAGATCAAATCAACTTTCACCCAAGTCTTCCCAAAGGTTCTACTTGGCACAAACACTAATTAAAACATAAAACCACATCTAACCAGAGGCTAGATGAATTATTTATTACTAAACAGGATCAAAAAGAAAAGAACAAAAATAAAATTGGGTTGCCTCCCCAACAAGTGCTATCGTTTAACGCCCCTAGCTAGGCATAAAGACACGAATACATCTAGGTATTGCCATCTTTGGTATGCAATCCATAAGTAGCTCTTATAATAGATTCATAAGGCAATTTAATTTTCTTCCTAGGAAAGTGTTCCATACCTTTCCTTAACGGAAATTGGAATCTAATGTTTCCTTCTTTCATACAAATAATTGCACCAATCATTCTAAGGAAAAGTTTACCAAGAATAATAGGACATGTAGGATTGCAATCTATATCAAGAACAATGAAATATACAGGCGCATAATTCCTATTTGCAACAATAAGAACATCATTAATCCTTCCCATAGGTTTCTTAATAGTGGAAGCCGCAAGATGCAAATTTAAAGAACAATCATCAAATTCACGAAATCCGCATGATGCATTAAGTAAGATGACATGATGTAAAGGAATTAACTCAAGCAATATGATGAAAACTCCATATTTTTATCCTCTATGGCACAATACATACATGCCTTGCTGCCCCTACAGTCACTGGGAAAGGACACCGCAAGATTGAACCCAAAGCTAAGCACTTCTCCCATTGCAAGAAAAACCAATCTAGTAGGCCAAACTAAACCGATAATTCGAAGAGACTTGCAAAGATATCAAATCATGCATATAAGAATTCAGAGAAGAACCAAATAATATTCATAGATAATCTGATCATAAATCCACAATTCATCGGATCTCGGTAAACACACCGCAAAAGAATATTACATCGAATAGATCTCCAAGAACATCGAGGAGACACATACACCCCGGATGTAATTTTCCATAGTTGTAACTCCAACTCTTTCCATTTCTGGCTATGTGTTATGATATTTCCTTCATGATTGGGTTTTTGTCTTTTGTTTTGCATTTTGTTCAAGCTAGCTGCCCCGAGCTCCTCCCGTTTGCTCCTCCCTCCTTGGCGCTGTCGCCGGTAGCGAACCCAGCCACCTCGACCGCGCCCGCCTTCCTCCGCCTTGCCTATGACCTCCTCTGCACAAAATCCGGCCCCGACGCCCCATCCCCGACCTCCTCGTTCGATTCCTCATCGGACCCGGCAGGTCCCCATTGTCGTAGCCGCTCCAAGTCTTCTGCTTCGACCAGGACCGGCCTTGTCCCGCTCATCTCCTCTCCTGTCTCCCTTCCTCCCCGTGCTTCTCTCTCTCTCTCTCTCTCTCTCTCTCTCTCTCTCTCTCTCTCTCTCTCTCTCTCAGGGAACCGCCATGGCCGCCGGCCTCCTCAAGCTCCATCGCCGCCGGGAATGAATCCCTCCGCCCCGGATCTGGAGCCTACCTCGTCTCAGACCTCACCTGCAGCTCCACCACCCCGTCAAGTTCCCGGAGCCGCCCTTGTCTCCTGCTGCTCCTTGCATCACCCACAATCGTTCCCAGCCATCGCCCTCGCCCTCTGCTGCCATGGGCGCACCATCCGCAAGCCGCTGCAGCTGAGCCTCTACATCGAGCGAGGCCAGGCAACCACGCACGAGTTGACCATATCGTCAACCCGCCCGAGCGGGTCAACATCGTCTCCAGCCGCGCGCCAAGGCCCAACTCACCTCTGCCTCGCCCACGGGCCTCTTCCTCGTTCGGCCTAGCTAGATCTGGCTGCTAGGTGAGCAACCCCCCAAGCGCCCGCCCTCCTATTTTTTCCGCTGTTGGGCCAGTAGTTTCGGCCCGCGTACGTTTTTTTTCAGATCTGCGAATTTGTCTATTTATCCAGGTATTACTGTTTTACAGAAAAACCCCGTTCTTCATGCATTTAATAATTCACAAACTATGCATCATATGTAAAAACTTCATATATGTAAAATGCTTAGAATTGCATCTAGTTTCATAATATGCCACTTTCATCCATGTTTAAAATGTTTAAACTTTCTGTTTCATTTATTTTGCATAAATGACATGCTAAAATGCTTTATTTCATAACTAAATAACCGTAGCTCCAATTTTAATAAACTTTATATGTAAATGGGTTGAAAAATGCCTAGTTTAACTTGGTGCACTTACTTTGCATGTTTAACAACTCTAAAGTTATGTAATAGGCAGAACAGTACCAAACTCAAATTATGCACATGGGGATTTTCCGGAATTGTTGTTTATTGTTCTGGCCTCATTTAAACTTGCCTAAATAGGTAGTTTTCTTATGCTTCACCCCTTGTCATGCTTAATAACATTTAATATTATTGGGTACATAAACGAGAGAGAACTAAATAATTGATGTGGTGTTTTGTCAATATGCAACTCGTTGCATATTGAGCTCCACTTAATTAGTAGTATTGTTTGTTGCACTTTGCCATGACCTGCCTCTTTAAACCGGACATGCATCATACTTGATTTTGCATCATGCCATGCTTATGTGATGGTTGTTTACCAGGTTGTTTGCTTCTTTTCGGTTGCGCTTCTCCTTCATAGTTCTGGTAACGTTGCGTTTGTGAGGATTCATTCGACTATGTTGGTTCGTCTACATGATGGACTCCTTCTTTGCGAGATCTCAGGCGAGATGACCATTACCCTCGATATCACTTCTATATTTGCTTGCTAGTTGCTTCGTTCTATCGCTATGCTGCGCTACCTACTGCTTGTTTACTATGCCTCCCATATTGCCATGTTAAGCCTCTAACCCACCTTTCCTAGCAAACCGTTGTTTGGCTAAGTTACCACTTTTTCTCAGCCCCTCTTATAGCGTTGTTAGTTGCAGGTGAAGTTGAAGATTGCTCCATGTTGGAACATGTTTATGTTGGGATATCACAATATCTCTTATTTTAATTAATGCATATACAACCTGGTAAAGGGTGAAAGGCTCGGCCTTTTTCCTGGTGTTTTGTTCCACTCTTGCCGCCTTAGTTTCCATCATGCCGGTGTTATGTTCCTTGATTTTTACATTCCTCGCGTAGTTGGGTTTATGGGAACCCCTTGACAGTTCGCTTTAAATAAAACTCCTCCAGCAAGGCCCAACCTTGGTTTTACATTTGCCTAACAACCTATTACCTTTCCCTTGGGTTTTCGCGAGCCCGAGGGTCATCTTTATTTTAACCCCCCGGGCCAGTGCTCCTCTAAGTGTTGGTCCGAACCGAGCAACCTGCGGGGCCACCTTGGGGAAACTTGAGGGCTGGTTTTACTCGTAGCTTGACTTATCCAGTGTGCCCTGAGAACGAGATATGTGCAGCTCCTATCGGGATTTGTCAGCACATTCGGGCGGTCTTGCTGGTCTTGTTTTACCATTGTCGAAATGTCTTGTAACCGGGATTCCGAGATTGATCGGGTCTTTCCGGGAGAAGGGATATCCTTCGTTGATCGTGAGAGCTTGTGATGGGCTAAGTTGGGACACCCCTGCAGGGTTTAAACTTTCAAAAGTCGTGCTCACGGTTATGTGGTAGTTAGGAATTTGTTAATATCCGGTTGTAGAGAACTTGACACTTGACTTAATTAAAATGCATCAACCGCGTGTGTAGCCATGATGGTCTCTTCTTGGTGGAGTCCGGGAAGTGAACACGGTTTGTGTTATGGATGAGGTAAGTAGTTTTAGGATCACTTCTGGCTTCACGACCGTTGCGTTGCTTCTCTTCTCTCTCTTATTTGTGTATGTTAGTTGATACGTCTCCAACGTATCTATAATTTATGAAGCATTCATGCTATTATATTATCTGTTTTAGATGGTTAATGGGCTTTATTATACACTTTTATATTATTTTTGGGACTAACCTATTAACCGGAGGCCCAACCCATATTGTTGTTTTTTTTGCCTATTTCAGTGTTTTGCAGAAAAGGAATATCACACGGAGTCCAAACGGAATGAAACCTTCGGGAGAGTTATTTTTGGAATGGAAGCAATCCAGGAGAGTTGGAGTAGACGTCATGGAAGCTTCGAGGAAGCCATGACGCAGGAGGGCGCGCCCTACCCCCTGAGCGCGCCCCCACCCTCGTGGGCCCCTCGTGGCTCCCCTGACCGACTTCTTTCGCATATATATATGTCCATATACCCTAAAAGCAACGAGGAGCACAATAGATCGAGAGTTCCGCCGCCGCAAGCCTCTGTAGCCACCAAAAACCAATCGGGACCCGTTCCGGCACCCTGCCAGAGGGGGGATCCCTCACTGGTGGCCATCTTCATCATCCCGACGCTCTCCATGACGAGGAGGGAGTAGTTCAGCCTCGGGGCCGAGGGTATGTACCAGTAGCTATGTGTTTGATCTCTCTCTCTCGTGTTCTTGATTTGGCACGATCTTGATGTATCGCGAGCTTTGCTATTATAGTTGGATCCTATGATGTTTCTCCCCCTCTACTCTCTTGTAATGGATTGAGTTTTCCCTTTGAAGTTATCATATAAGATTGAGTCTTTAAGGATTTGAGAACACTTGATGTATATCTTGCCGTGCTTAAATGTGCTAGTCATATTCTTCATGATGCTCTCTTTATGTTTCAATTCTTATCTTTATGTGAGCATCATTGAAATCATCATGCCTAGCTAGGGGCGTTAAACGATAGTGCTTGTTGGGAGGCAACCCAACTTTATTTTTGTTCTTTACTTTTTGCTCCTGTTTAGTAATAAATAATTCATCTAGCCTCTGGTTAGATGTGGTTTAGTGTTTTAATTAGTGTTTGTGCCACTGCCAAGTAGAACCTTTGGGAAGACTTGGGTGAAGTCTTTATGATCTTACTGTAAAAAACAGAAACTTTAGCGCTTACGAGATTAGCTGCCATTTTTTACAGAAGAGTGATTTTAAGTTGATTCTTTTTGGAAATGATTAATAGAAAAATTCCTCAGGTCCACCAATTTATTTCAGAATTTTTGGAGTTCCAGAAGTATTCGAATGATACATATTACCACAGACTGTTCTGTTTTTGACAGATTCTGTTTTCATTGTGTTGTTTGCTTATTTTCATGAATCTACGAGTAGTATCGGAGGGTATGAACCATAGAGAAGTTGGAATACAGTAGGTTTAACAAAAATATCAATTAATAATGAGTTCACAACAGTACCTAAGTGGTGGTTTTATTTTTATTGTACTAACGGAGCTCATGAGATTTTCTGTTGAGTTTTGTGTTGTGAAGTTTTCAAGTTTTGGGTAAAGAGTCGATGGAATATGGAATAAAGAGTGGGAAGAGCCTAAGCTTGGGTATGCCCAAGGCACTCCAAGGTAATATTCAAGGACAACCAAGAGCCTAAGCTTGGGGATGCCCCGGAAGGCATCCCCTCTTTCATCTTCGTTCATCGGTAACTTTACTTGGAGCTATATTTTTATTCACCACATGATATGTGTTTTGCTCGGAGCGTCATTTTATTTTGTTAGTATTTGCTTGCTGTTATTTATAATAATGTTTTGCATCTCTATTTTCAATAAAAATGTCAAGAATAGCCTTTACCATGCTTATTTTGCAAGTATACATGTTGCTGTTTGAAAACAGAAAGTTTACCGCTGTTGCAAAACTTTCCTAGGAAATTCAGAGAGTGATATAATGTTGAATATTTTTGCATATTGAGATCTGATAAATATTCTACAGCATAGTAATTTTATTATAATTTTTGGAGTTAGGTAAGTATGATGAATCTTGCATTCTTTACAGACTATACTGTTTTGGCAGATTGCTCTTATGTTTGCATTGTTTGTATATGTTTGCTTGTCTAATGATTCTATTTGAGGATAGGAGTATTAAATATGCAGAGAAATTTAGTATGCAATGTTGAATAATAATGTTAGTAATTTTTTGCAGTAGAAAATGATAAGGTTTTTGCATTGTTTTATACTAACTTATCTCGCGAGTTCTTGTTGAGTTTTATGTGGATGAAGTTTTTGAGATTTAGGAAAACCGTGATGTGAGAGGAATTAAGGAGACATAAAAGATCAAGCTTGGGGATGCCCAAGGCACCCCAAGATAATATTCTAAGAAATCTCAAGCATCTAATCTTGGGGATGCCCCTGTAGGCATCCCATCTTTCTTCTTCAACAATTATCGGTTAGTATCGGTTGAACCTAAGTTTTTGCTTCTTCACATGAGTCATGCTATCCTTGCATTGCCATTTTATTTTGTTTTGCTTTGCTTGATGTTTGAATAAGATACCAAGATCTGAAATACTTAAATGAGAGAGAGTCTTCACATAGTTACATAATTATTTAACTACTCGTTGATCTTCACTTATATCTTTTCGGAGTAGTTTGTCATTTACTCATGTGCTTCACTTATATCCTATGAGTAAATGGTTGAATGAGTTAAATATCATAAATCTGAAATTATATATGCTTCATATACTTATGCCGTGGGGAGTAATGACTTCACATATAAGAAGTATAGATTGTAAATTTATTGAAGGTTAGCAAACATTGTATTGGTCACTTGAACAATTCATGAAAGAATATTGAAGGAAGAGAGAGTTCACATATAAATATAATATCATGGACATCTTTTGTAGTTGTGAGCACTCATTAAAATATGACATGCTAAAAGGTTGATGTTGGACAAGGAAGACAACGTAATGGGTTATGTTTTCCTATATCTGAAAAGTTATATTGTCTTGGATCATCCAACATGTTGAGCTTGCCTTTCCCCCTCATGCTAGCCAAATTCTTTGCACTAAGTAGAAATACTACTTGTGCT
The DNA here is from genome assembly GCF_018294505.1 of Triticum aestivum. Taxonomy (NCBI): domain Eukaryota; kingdom Viridiplantae; phylum Streptophyta; class Magnoliopsida; order Poales; family Poaceae; genus Triticum; species Triticum aestivum. The sequence goes on from NC_057798.1 coordinate 537,456,517, forward strand.
TCCAAATATCCTTTAAACCAGTTTTTCCATGAGAGTCCACCATACCTACCTATGGACTGAGTAAGATCCTTCAAGTAAGTTGTCATCAATGCATGCAATAAAAATTTGCTCTCTAAATATGTATGACTTATTAGTGTGAAGAAAATAAGCTTTATATGATCTTGTTATGGAAGCAATAAAAGCGATGGACTACATAATAAAGGTCCATATCACAAGTGCTAATATAAAGTGACGTTCTTTTGCATTAAGATTATGTGCATCCAACCATAAAAGCGCATGACAACCTCTGCTTCCCTCTGCGAAGGGCCTATCTTTTACTATTATCTTCAACCCTTATGCAAGAGTCATGGTGATCAACACCTTTCCTTTTTACATTTTTTTCCTTTGGCAAGTACTTTGTGTTGGGGTGATCCGGATATATATATCCACTTGGATATAGGCGTTCATAAATTATTATTGTTGACATTACCCTTGAGGTAAAAGGTTGGGAGGCGAAAGTATAAGCCCCTATGTTTCGTTGTGTTCGATTAAAACTTTGGACCCATAAATATCACGTGAGTGTTAGCAATTGTGAAAGACTAAATGATAGTTGTGTATCTGGAGTTTGCTAAATCAAAGCTCTGACATAGACCCTTCCTGAAAATAAGATGAATTGTAATTGTTTGATGACTGAGAACATAGTTTGTTAGTTTTCAAGAAAGTTTATGGTCTATGCTTTAACATGTGAATATTTTGTTACTTGATCATGAAAGGTTTTAGGAGATGAACTACTGTTATAACATATAATGATGCTAGAAAAGGTGACTGAAATTATCATTGATCAAACTTGTGCACCTTCTAGCATTCACACTTCATAAATTCTTTCTTTTATCATTTACCTACTCGAGGACGAGTAGGAATTAAGCTTGGGGATGCTGATACGTCTCCAACGTATCTATAATTTATGAAGCATTCATGCTATTATATTATCTGTATTAGATGGTTAATGGGCTTTATTATACACTTTTATATTATTTTTGGGACTAACCTATTAACCGGAAGCCCAGCCCATATTGCTGTTTTTTGCCTATTTCGGTGTTTCACAGAAAAGGAATATCAAACGGAGTCCAAACGGAATGAAACCTTCAGGAGAGTTATTTTTGGAACGGAAGCAATCTAGGAGACTTCGAGTAGAAGTCAGGGCAGCTTCAAGGAAGCCACGAGGTAGGAGGGCGCGCCCTACCCCCTGGGCGCGCCCCCACCCTTGTGGGCCCCTTGTGGCTCCCCTGACCAACTTCTTTCGCCTATATATGTCCATATACCCTAAAAGCACCGACGAGCACAATAGATCAGGAGTTCTACCGCCGCAAGCCTCTGTAGCCACCAAAAACCAATCGGGACCCTGTTCCGGCACCCTGCCAGAGGGGGAATCCCTCACCGGTGGCCATCTTCATCATCCCGGCACTCTCCATGACGAGGAGGGAGTAGTTCACCCTCGGGGCTGAGGGTATGTACCAGTAGCTATGTGTTTGATCTCTCTCTCTCTCTCTCTCTCTTGTGTTCTTGATTTGGCACGACGATCTTGATGTATCGTGAGCTTTGCTATTATAGTTGGATCCCATGATGTTTCTCCCCCTCTACTCTCTTGTAATGGATTGAGTTTTCCCTTTGAAGCTATCTTATCGGATTGAGTCTTTAAGGATCTGAGAACACTTGATGTATGTCTTGCCGTGCTTATCTGTGGTGACAATGGGATATTCACGTGATCTAGTTGATGTATGTTTTGGTGATCAACTTGCGGGTTCTGTGACCTTGGGAATCTATGCATAGGGGCTGGCACACGTTTTCGTCTTGACTCTCCGGTAGAAACTTTGGGGCACTCTTTGAAGTACTTTGTGTTGGTTGAATAGATGAATCTAAGATTGTGTGATGCATATAGTATAATCATGCCCACAAATACTTGAGGTGACAATGGAGTATCTAGGTGACATTAGGGTTTTGGTTGATTTGTGTCTCAAGGTGTTATTCTAGTATGAACTCTATGATAGATCGAACAGAAAGAATAGCTTCATGTTATTTTTACTACGGACTCTTGAATAGATAGATCAGAAAGGATAACTTTGAGGTGGTTTCATACCCTACCATAGTCTTTTCGTTTGTTCTCCGCTATTAGTGGCTTTGGAGTGAGTCTTTGTTGCATGTTGAGGGATAGTTATATGATCCAGTTATGTTATTATTGTTGAGAGAACTTGCACTAGTGAAAGTATGAACCTTAGGCCTTGTTTCCTACCATTGCAATACCATTTACGCTCACTTTTATCGCTTTCTACCTTGCTGTTTTTATAATTTCAGATTACAAATACTCATATCTACCATCCATATTGCACTTGTATCACCATCTCTTCGCTGAACTAGTGCACCTATACAATTTATCATTGTATTGGGTGTGTTGGGGACACAAGAGACTCTTTGTTATTTGGTTGCAGGGTTGTTTGAGAGAGACCATCTTCATCCTACGCCTCCCACAGATTGATAAACCTTAGGTCGTCCACTTGAGGGAAATTTGCTACTGTCCTACAAACCTCTGCACTTGGAGGCCCAAAAACGTCTACAAGAAGAAGGTTGTGTAGTAGACATCATTAGCCACCATATTTGCTTAGTGTCTGCTGCAACCCCACCTCATTACCTTGTCCTACCCTTAAGCTTAAATAGTCTTGATCTCGCGGGCTTTGAGATTGCTGAGTCCTCGTGACTCACCAGATACTACCAAATAGTTGCAGGTGCCGATGATACCAGTGCAGGTGATGCAACCGAGCTCAGTTGGGAGTTTGACGAGGACCTTGGTCGTTACTACGTGTCTTTTCCTGATGATTAGTAGTGGAACCCAATTGAGACAATCGGGGATCTAGCATTTGGGGTTATCTTCTTTTCATTTGGATTTGTCTGTAGTCAGACTATGTGTGTACTCTGAATGATGTATGCATTATTTGTTCATTGTGTGAACTTGCGATTGTAAGCCAACTCTATTTATCCCTTTCTTGTTCATTACATGGGATTGTGTGAAGATGACCCTTCTTGCGACAAAACCACAATGCGGTTATGCCTCTAAGTCATGCCTCGACCCGTGGGAGATATAGCCGCATCGTGGGCGTTACACACATGGTATTGAGAATCGAAGAGAGAGAAGAAGCCATCTAGCTAATAAGTATGGACCCGAAGGTCTATGGTAAACTACTCACGCTTCATCGAAGAGGTAATGGTCTTGATGTAGAAGCTCTCCGTGATCGAATCCCCCTCCGGCAGGACGCCAAAAAAGGCCCCTAGATGGGATCTCACGGGTACAGAAGGTTGCAGCGGTGGAAAAGTGATTTCATGGCTCTCCTGGATGTTTTCAGGGTATAAGAGTATATATAGGCGAAGGAACTAGGTCAGGGGAGCTATGAGGGGCCCACGAGGTAGGGGAGCACGCCCTACCCCCTACGCACGCCCTCCTGCCTCATGGCTGCCTCGTTGCGTCTCCGACTTCATCTCCAAGTCTTCTGGTTTGCTTTTGGTCCAAGAAAGATCATTGCGAAGGTTTCATTCCGTTTGGACTCCGTTTGGTATTCCTTTTCCGCGAAACTCTAAAATAGGCAAAAAAATAGAAATTGGCACTGGGCCCTCGGTTAATAGGTTAGTCCCAAAAAATAATATGAAATAGCATATAAATGCCTATTAAACGTCCAAAACAGATAATATAATAGCATGGAACAATCAAAAATTATAGATACGCTGGAGACGTATCAAGCTCCTGCAGAAGGCACCTGTCAAAATCCAAGAGATCCAAGAGGAGGCCTCGGCTTCCGCAACTCTAGAAATGCCTCATCAGGTGACTAGGAGGACAAGACCGAGGACACCATAGACAAAGCCATCATGGTCATCCCAGCATGGGGTCTTGAGCGCCTTGGGCATGGGGTCGCGTGGGAGGTGCAGTCTTCTTTTTCTTGGGCTCCTTCTCCTTCCTCGTGGCTTGCAGTGCTTCCCCTCCTCCTTTGGGGTGTCCCTTAGCTTCTTGGTGGCGTTAGTCTGCGTACCTAATGACACATAGCATGTTTTGGTGGCGTAGCATCCAAGTTCCATTTATATTCATATCGATCTCAAGTAGGAGTGAGTTCACCTCGGTTTCAATGGCGCATGCTCGGGCTCTTATCATGGGTCCACGTCGTGTTTGATGTGTTGGTGTAGAGTCCATGGGGATGATGGAAGGATGCTCTACATCATCCCCTCCTTGGGAGAGATCCGACCTTGGATTGAGATCTTCATCACCATGGTATGGGGCCAAGTCTTTGACGTTGAAGATGTCGCTTACGTTGTACTTGTCGTGTGGGATGTCGATCTTGTAGGCGTTGTCATTGTATCGTGGTAGCACCTTGAAGGGTCCATCGGCTCGGGGTAGTAGCTTGGACTTGTGCTCGTTGGGGAAGCGCTCCTTGCGGAGATGAAGCCATACGAGATCGCCCGGTTTGAACACCATTGGAGTCTTGTTAATATTGAGTTTGGTGGCAAGGCGGTGTACTTGACGCTTGATCGTGGACCTTGTATCTTCATGCACCCTCTTGAGATAACTTTCTCTTGCACTTTCGTCCATGTTAGCTCGTTCTTGTAGCGGTAGAGGATGGATGTCCAAGGGCGACAAAGGGTTGAAGCCGTAGACGACCTCGAAGGGGAACTTGCCGGTAGTCGGGTGTCTTGAGCGATTATAGGTGTACTTGGCGATGGGTAAACACTCCTCCCACTCCTTGATGTTCTTATTGATTAACACATATAGGAGAGTAGATAGCGTCCGGTTGGTGACTTCCGTTTGGCCATCGGTTTGAGGGTGATCGGCCATCGAGAATAGTAGCTTGATGCCGATCTTGGTGCACAATGTCTTCCAAAAGTAGCTTAGGAACTTGACGTCGCGGTCCGACACAATTGTCCTTGGCACTCCATGTAAACTCAAGATTTCCCTACAAAAGAGATTTGCAACATGTGAAGCATCATCTATCTTATTGCATGGGATGAAATGTGCCATTTTATAAAATTGGTCCACAACAACAAATACTGAATCCTTGCCATTTTGAGTCCTAGGTAATCCAAACACAAAATCCATGCTTATATCTTCCCATGGTTAATATGGAGTAGGAAGTGGCATATGTAAACCATGAGATTGAGCTTGTGACTTAGCTTTGCGGCATGTAGAGCACCGGTTGGTGAAGCGTGCAACATCGCGAAACATCTTGGGCCAAAATTACTTGAAGGAGAGTGTTGCAAAGGTCTTGTCGCGCCCGAAATGTCCCATAAGTCCCCCGTCGTGAGCCTCTTGCAAAAATAACAAATGAAGAGACGACTCGGGTATACAAAGTTTGTCAGCGCGCATAAGATAACCATTCTTGAGGTAATAATTCTCCCAACAAGTATTAGCAAGACATTTGGAATAAGGAATCGCAAATGAAGGATCATGTGCATATAGATCTTTAACATGCTCAAAGCCAATGACATTCACTTCAAGTTGAGTAATTATGCACTTGCGGGAAAGGGCATCCGCCACAACATTCTCTTTACCCTTAATGTACTTGATCACATAAGGAAAAGATCAATAAATTCACTCCATTTAGCATGAAGTTTGTTCAACTTGGTTTGACCTTTAAGGTATTTAAGCATATCGTGATTGGTATGTATGACAAATTCATGTGGGTGAAGGTAATGCTCCCAAACATGCAATACCCGCACTAAAGCATATAATTCTTTGTCATAGATGGGATAGTTAAGTTGAGCACCGGAAAGTTTTTCGCTAAAATATGCAATGGATCACTTTTCTTGCATCAAAACTCCACCAATACCATTACCACTAGAATCAAAATGGACTTTGAAAGTTTTATCAAAATTGGGCAATGCAAGCAATGGAGCATGTGTAAGCAAATTCTTAAGTTCATGAAATGTGGTATCCTGGGATGGTCCCCAACAAAAGGTGCATTCTTCTTACTCAAGGCATGCAAAGGTGATGCAATAGTGCTAAAGTCCTTAATGAACCGGCGATTGAATCCGGCTAAGACAAGGAAGCTACGCACTTGTTGCAAGTTGGTTGGTTGTGGCCAAGTTTTAATAGCATCAATTTTAGCTTCATCTACATGAACACCCTTACAAGACACAACAAAACCCAAGGAAACAAGCTTGTCAACACCGAATGTGTATTTCTCCATATTAGCATAAAGATGCTCGTATCTAAGAGTTTACAAAACGACCCTAACACGATTTACATGATCTTTTAGAGATTTGCTAAACACAAGTATATCATAAAAGTAGACCACAACAAATATGCCAATGTAGGGGCGAAGAACATAACGCATGACATGCATGAAAGTACCGGGTGCTTACGATAAGCCCATAGGCATAACTAACCACTCGTACAAGCCAAATTTAGTTTTAAAAGCAGTTTTCCACTCATCACCTTGTTGAATGCGAATTTTGGTAATAGCCACTTTTAAGATCAATTTTTTAGAAAATGGTGGCGCCGCTAAGCTCATCTAGTATATCGTCAAAGCGTGGAATGGGATGTCTATAGCGAACAGTGATAGCATTTATTGGACGGCAATCAGAACACACGCGAAAACTACCACCTTTCCTAGGCACAAGAATAACCGGAATGACATAAGGACTTAAGATTTCATGTACATGTCCGTTGTCAATGAGGTGTTGTACTTGCCTTTGTATCTCCTTAGTTTCTTCGGGGTTGACGCGACATGGAGCCTTGTTTGATATAGGTTCGCCGGGGATGAGGTCGATCCAGTGTTCGATGCCTCATAGTGGAGGAAGGCCGGGAGGTAGCTCATCGTGGAACATGTCCGCGAACTCCTGTAACAAATTAGACAACACTAGAGGAAGATGGTTAGAAGTGTTAGTCCTTGCCGCTTCATCTTTGCATACTAGAACATAGTGTATGACACTAGATGGGTTCTCACACACTTCTCTCATGTCTCTTTTGGTAGCTAAAAGCACTAAGTTTTTCTTGTTGCTCATCATGGAGGCACTCATTTTTGGCTTCTGGCGCTCACTCTCTTATTAGTGGTTCACTCTCTCACTATTCTCTCCATTATGGGTGGATGGTTAATTCTTTGCCCATTGACTACCTTTGGATTAGTACCTTCAGCATTATTGATCTTGATAGCTCCAGAGAGATAAACCTCCTCGATGATATATGGTCCTTCCCATTTAGAGAGAAGTTTTCCTGCAAAGAATCTGAAACGAGAGTTGTACAAGAGAACATATTCTCCCACTTTGAATTCCCTCTTTTGGATTCTTTTGTCATGCCATCTTTTAACTTTTTATTTAAATAATTTTGCATTTTCATACGCTTGGGTTCTCCATTCATCTAGTGAGCTAATATCAAATAACCTCTTTTCATCGGCAAGTTTGAAATCATAGTTCAGTTCTTTAATTGCCCAATGTGCTTTATGTTCTAACTCAAGAGGTAAATGACAACCTTTTCAACAAACCATTTTATAGGGAGACATACCCATAGGGTTTTTACAACTTGTTCTGTAGGCCCAAAGTGTGTCATCCAATTTCTTAGACCAATTCTTTTGGGACCTATTACCATTTTTTTGTAATATTAGTTTTATTTCTCTATTAATAAGTTCAACTTGACCACTAGATTGAGGATAATAGGGTGATGCAATTCTATGGTTAACATCATATTTAGCAAGCATTTTACGGAAAGGACCATGAATGAAGTGTGAACCACCATCAATTATTAAATATCTAGGGACTCCAAACCTTGGGAAAGTAACTTCTTTGAGCATTTTAATGGAAGTGTTATGATCAGCGCTACTAGTTGGAATAACTTCTACCCACTTAGTAACATAATCAACAACAACCGAAATATGTGTGTACCCATTAGAGGAAGGAAATGGTCCCATATAATCAAAACCCCAAACATCAAATGGTTCAACAACAAGTGAATAATTCATAGGCATTTCTTGATGCTTACCAATATTACCAATTCTTTGACATCCATCACAAGATAAGACAAACTTACGAGCATCCTTGAAGAGAGTAGGCGAATAAAAACCGGATTGCAATACCTTGTGAGCAGTTCTATCTCCCGCATGATGCCCTCCATAAGCTTCGGAGTGACATTTCCATAGGATTTGTTCTTGTTCATGCTCAGGTACACAACGTCTAATAATACCATCTACTCCTTTATAAATACGTGGGTCATCCCAAAAGTAATGTCCTAAGTCATAGAAGATTTTTTTTCTTTTGTTGGTATGTGAAACTCGGTGGTATGTATCTAGCAATAATGTAATTAGCATAGTCAGCATACCGAGGAGCATTATGAGAAACATTTATTATAGCTAATTGTTCATCAGGAAAGCTATCAGGTAGTGGGTCATCAAGAATATTCTCTAACCTAGACAAGTTATCAGCTACGGGGTTCTCAGCTCCTTTCCTATCAGTGATATGTAAATCAAATTCTTGTAGCAAGAATACCCACCTAATGAGACTAGGTTTAACATCTTTGTTTTTCATAAGATATTTTATAGCACCATGATCAGTGTGAACAATCACTTTGGAATCAACAATGTATGATATGAATTTATCACAAGCAAACACAACTGCTAAAAAATCATTTTTAGTAGTAGCATAATTTCTTTGAGCACTGTCTAGAGTTTTGCTAGCAATTTCTTATCAAATCTTTATCCTAGAACAACACAAACAACATAATCACTAACATCACACATAATTTCAAAAGGCAAGTTCCAATTAGGTGGTTGAACAATAGGTGCGGAAGTCAAGGCATTGTTAAGTGTTTCAAAGGCTTCTACACAATCATCATCAAAAACAAATGGAACATCCTTTTGTAAAAGATTAGTAAGAGGCCTAATTTTTTGAGAAGTCTTTAATAAACCTCCTATAGAAACAAGCATGACCAAGGAATCTACGAATACCTTCAATATCTCTAGGATATGGCATTTTCTCAATTGCATCAATTTTGGCTTTATCCACTTCAATACCTCGTTCGGAAATTTTATGCCCCAAGACAATACCTTCATTAACCATAAAGTGGCACTTCTCCCAATTCAAGACAAGATTAGTTTGCTCATATATCTGCAAAACTCGATCAAAGTTGCTTAAGCAATCATCAAAAGAGGTTCCATAAATAGAAAAATCATCCATGAAAACCTCAACAATCTTTTCACAAAAATCAAAGAATATAGTAGTCATACATCTCTGAAAGGTAGTAGGTGCATTGCATAAACCAAAAGTCATACGTCTATAAGCATAAGTTCCAAAAGGGCAAGTAAAGGTGGTTTTCTCTTGATCAAGTTGTGAAACAGGTATCTGAAAGAAACCAGAATATCCATCGGGAAAGCAAAAGTGTGTGTGCTTAGATAATCTTCCCAACATTTGATCAATAAATGGTAAAGGGTAATGATCTTTTCTAGTTGCTTTATTTATCTTTCCAAAATCAATTACCATTGTATAGACAGTAACAATTCTTTGTGGGATAAGTTTGTTTTTATCATTAGGAACAGCAGTAATACCTCCCTTCTTAGGGACGCAATGAATGAGACTTACCCATCTACTATCAGATATGGGATAGATTATACCTGCTTCCAGAAGCTTTAGTATTTCAGTTCTTACCACTTCTTTCATCTTAGGATTAAAACATCGTTGGTGATCAACAATGGGTTTAGCATCAGATTCCATATTAATCTTATGTTGACGTTGAGTGGGACTTATGCCCTTAAGATCATCAAGAGTATATCCAATAACAGCACAGTGCTTCCTCAGAGTTTTTAATAATCTTTCTTATCCATGTTCTGAAAGGTTAGTGCTGAATCTTTACCTTCATCGATTTCCCAATCTTTAGAGTTGTATTTAATTCTTTCTAAAAGATCCCATCTAAATTCAATAGTCTTCTTCATAAAAGAACCAGTACAAGAAGTATCGAGCATTGAGTGATCATCACGAGAAAGCTGAGCATAAAAATTATGAATAATAATTACTCTTGAGAGCTCATGATTGGTGCATGAATATAACATTGACTTAAGCCTCCCCCAAGCTGGAGCGATACTTTCTCCTTCACGAGGCCAAAAATTATATATATAATTTCGATCACGATGAACTAGATGCATAGGACACACTTTTTGGTGAAATTCCAATTTTGATCAATTTTTCCAGTTCCAAGATCCAATATCATCACATAGCATGTACCATGTCAATGCTTTTCCCTTCAAAGATAAAGGGAAAACCTTCTTCTTACACTGGTACGTGTCGGTGCTATACAAACAGTTTTTAACCCCTTTCTGCGACGGCGTTCGGAATCGTCGCCAAGTGAGTGACTGCGATAGGGGGGGTCCCTCCCACACGACCCAAAAACTGTCGGGGATATGCCCTCCTAGCACAGACGCTTGGCAAAATGAGGTCGTGTGCGACCGGTGAGCACTCAAATACAGTTATACGTATAGTAGTGCTAAAAAAATACAAGTATACATGCGAAATCGTTTCCAGTCGTAAGTACATCCCACACAATTAGTCCTCGCTAAACGTTTCCGTTTGTATGTACATTCCACACAATCCATCTAAGGAATACGTTTCCAATAGTATGTACATCCCACATAGTTAATCCAAGAAGTACCAAATGTTTGCGATGCGCACAACATCACAAAGAGTCTATAATTTTGAAGCGTGTGCGATAAGGTGACTATCGCAAACATTTAATAAGAAAGAACTGTGTGTGATGTTGTTGTTAATCGCACATGTTTTTTCTTGGCTGATCGTGTGTGCTGTGGAGATTAATTGCACAAGTTTTTTTCTTGGCCGATCGTGTGTCCAGTGGAGATTGATCGCACACGTAGCGGATCCTAGAAATGTGTCTGATCTACACGTCTATCACACACGTTTCAATTTTGCCAACCGTGTGAGTGTAATCCCTAATTTATAAATCGTATGTTTTGAATTTGATAGTAGGCAATCACTTATTTCATATCCAACCATGTTTATTAAAAATATAGGTTCAACCATGGATGCATAATTCGATGCACAGGTACATGTACTGAAGAACTACAGAAGCACCAAGTAAATAATGATGAACCATAGTTGTACTAAAGACTGTAAAGAGAGAGGCGAAAGACATTCTGGTTGCTGGAGAAATTGAAGTAGAATGCCCATATTGTGCCCTCCTCCATGCGTACTGCGCACATGACTCTAGGCCAACCCCTTGTGATGGTTGCACGTCCATCTTTCACTGTCTTCATTACAACTTCTCGATGCTCATTATAGTCTGGATGAAATACTTTAACCTTCATTGCGTGTCCACCAATCATGTACTTTGCGAGGTAATCTTGAGTGAACTGCTTCGGGAACCACTACGAATGAAAAAGATTCAGACATTGTTGTCTAACAACTCATTATGGGCAGTAAAAGGAGAAGGATGCAGAGTTTGTAGTTACCATCCTACATCTCACTGTTGTGTTGGATAGAGCATAAATAAATAATTTGCTTGCCACCATTCGTATCTTTTTGCTAATAATCCTTATCAATTTCCTCACTTGATGCTTGTTCATGAATATCTCATTGCCCCATACGCAAAAAGGGTCGATGCGTGGATCCTTGCCTAGGGCATATGTACCTACAAGCAACAAGTCAATATTAGAAGCTAACAAGTGTCTAGGCCTGGATCTATATGCACTACATTATGGAACAACGGGGGAGTACAAGCCGAGGGATGAAGCTAACCTCGGCGGAAAATGGTGGCCACTCCCATAGTTGTCCTGCATAAGTAGTGGAAAGGCATGATAAGTACAACAACCTTAACATCAAACAAATATAGCAAAGGTAAACAACATCATATCCAAATGATAGCTTGAATGTGTTGGTTTCAGCATGCTATTAAAGCATATATAAAATGGAAGGCAATGTTACCGGCAGCAGGCTTAACACCCATCAAATATTGCAATTCAAATTGGTATTGTTGAAAATGAATAAAACATAGTAATGCTTAAACATCACACTAGATAAATGTGTAAAACTGAAATAAAGGGCATGTGTTAACTACACCAGGCATAACTGGAACCAAATATAGCCATTCAAACTGGTATTGATGCAGTCGAGCGGCACAGTTCCGACTTGCACATAATGAACAACACATTGTGAATGACTGAAATAAACAAGGCATAAATGATCAGTATAACAACCAAATATAGCCATTGAAAACTGGACAGAGTCTCACTTCAACCAACGTAACAAGCAAATACAGATAAACAAGGCATATGCTTGAAAACTGGACAAATGCTCACTCAACCAACCTAACAAGCAAATAGAGATAAACAAGGCATCTGCTTGAAAACTGGACAAATGCTAAAAAAGCAACCTGACAACCAAATACAGATAAACAAGGCATCTGCTTGATAACTGGACAAATGCTCACTACAACCAAACTAAGAACCAAATACATATAAACAAGGCATCGGCTCGATAACTGGAAAAATGCTCATTGCAACCAACCTAGCAACCAAACACTGATAAACAAGGCATCTACTCACTATAAACAACCAAATATAGCCATTCGTGAAATTGAAGTGGACAATTCATATTTAAACATCACATAGCCCTATTAAACAATACATTTTTGCATAACTGAAATAATTAAACACGACATAGTTATAGCACCGCACGACAAATGCTACTACAACAAAGGGTACAGGTTGGCAAGCTAGAAAAGGTAAGATTTTCTGATAGGATGTTGCCTCACATTTCATGGACGGGATTCTTCCAGTTGGAAGAGCACATACCCATGGTGCGCTCTTTGATGTCACCGATGGGCTGTTTCACCTTGGAAGAACCTTGTGGGGGCCCTCCTCGTGGTCGTGGTCATGGTCGATGAAATCTGACTTGGCAATTGAGGATCCCAAGCCTCCGCCATAGAACGTGTCCTTTAGAAATGACAAAATAGGCTCGATGGTGTATAAGGATCGCAAATCCTTAACTGCTTGGCGGAGGAGATCAGCAGTAGGGCCGTCAAAGAGATCGATGGCGGTTGAACCAGAGGGGTTGGGGATGGACCACGTAACATGTGACATGGCCCACGTGAAGCCGTCGATGTCGATGAGCTTTATGTCGTCGCCAGCTTTCCTGAGATACAGTAATACGCAAGCCCGCTGACATGAAGCCTTTGACATTGCAACATAGTCAACGTCTTCGTGGGCTTCCGCAGAGACGTGTTGCTCCAGGATCGACAGATCAGGGCGAATGGTAGCCACCTCGCCAACCTCCGCCAGAGAGGCCATGATAAATCTCTTCTTGGCCAAACGCTCGTCGGGCTCCCTGGGATACATTGTCGAGCTTAGGCTACGACATTCTGGAGCAGGGGATGTGGATCTGGCGGGGACAGACACCGTAGGCCTCATCTAAAAACTCAGGGGAGTGGGGCAATGGTATGGGAATCTCTCGGTAACATGAACTTTATTATCTAAGCTAGGAGGAACTGGTAGACCTGCATGAGTTGGTGGCGGTGCTGGCGGCGGCCGCGAGCTAGGGTTCAAGGGGGAGAGGGGGCCAGCTGGGGGGAATGTGGAGGGGGATGGTGTTGTTTGAGGTTACGCCACGACTACTGAAAATTTTAGTAATGGTTGGTGGAGATGGTGGTGGACGAGGGAGTGCGACGGTTCAAATGCCTCAGCTACTGCAATTTTATTGTAAGGTCGGTGCTGGAGGAGTGTGGGCGATGGTTGAAGTACGACAGCTACTAAAATTTGGGTAAAGGAATTGATGTGGGGCGGGAGTGCCCAAGATCGCGCACGGTCCAATAAGAATATGCGTGTATGATAATAAGGAAAAGTGGCGGAACCGCCGATTTTTGCAACGCTCAAGGAGGGTAGTTTGTTTTTATATTTCTAGCTATCTGGTCTATCGCACACGGTTCGTCCTCGTTTCTAAATAAACTTACCCACCTTTAGCTTGCGCAGTCGTGGTGATTTCACAACGCACTTGCATCAAACACGGTTAAGCCAGTACCTCCACCATTTTCTCATGCTTACGTAGTCGTGGTGATTCTACAGTGCACTTGCATCACACACGGTTAAGCAAGTACATGCACCATTTGCTCACGCTTGCGCAGTCGTGGTGATTTTACAGCGCACTTGCATCGCACACGGTTAAGCCAGTACCTCCACCATTTGCTCGCGCTTGCGCAGTCGTGGTGATTTTACAGCACACTTGCATCGCACACGGTTAAGCCAGTACCTGCACCATTTGCTCGCTCTTGCGCAGTCGTGGTGATTTTACAGCAAAAAAACCCTATAAAAACATAGTCTACAAATTAGCAAAACAAGGATCCCAAGGTTTATATAATCATCATGTCAGGTCACTATAGAGATATTTATCTCTTTATCTCTATAATGACCGTGTCATGGCAATTAAATGGATCTTGAGATATGCAACTTCCCATTGGGTCACCCATCCCTGGACTACTCCAGCCCGAGCATGGTTAACTTCTGTGTTTTATTCGACTATGTTAGCAGATGGGAAGCGGCACTTTGCTGATAGGAATTGCCTCCTTGCCTTTAAGGAGTTTCACGTTGGTCACCCTATGGGACCTACTCCCTCCTATCACGCACATTTGTTGTTTCAGAAACTGTGTGCAATATTTACATGGCTGGTGTGTTGCTGCCTAGCCTTCAATGAGCACTAACATTGGTAGCGGGAAACCGATGGGAGAAGAGGCGGGAAACTGATGAGAGGACTGGTGGGAAATGGCAGCCTGTTTAGAAACGTAGAAGAGAAGGATGTGTGAGCTACCACGACGCATGCACATAGTGCTTACCCATGTACTACATGTGCGATCGAAAAGGCTGAGGGTTGTCGCTCAATCTAGGAGCATCCAACGATGCAGACGTATGATCCGTGGGGTTTGGGTTCTGGCCAATCAGAACACACGACTTAGATCGCCTGCGCAGCAGGGGGAGGGGGGCACCCATGGTTTGGTAGGCACGCGACTTTCGTGAGTGAACCGTGTGCTATTTGAAAATATTTCGTGAGAAGAATCTCGGTTTTTAAATCCCAGTAAATCCAAAACTCACCCGAAAATTGTGAAACTTGGCATGGTGTCACGACATGGCACATATACGTCAAGGAATTTTTTCGTCCATTTTGGCGCAAGTTTTATTACAAGCCTCTTACAAACCGGAGCTTCTCTCAAAGAAAGCCTCGTGGTTCTGATAGGGAAACGTGCCCCCTTGTGGGGGAAACGATAATCACTGCCTCTTTTCGCCTTGTCTTTTCTTCTACCAGCAACATGGAACGACAAGATATCCGTGCTAAAGTTTAAACTTATCCAGGGTTCTTTTAGCCTTTTTATACACGAATTGAGTTTCCTAGGCATTTAATGTCCATAATTCGAATCTGAACGTCAAATACATGCTCCAGTTCACTAAAATGGCTAGAAAAATTATACATGCATGTGTCCTTGGGTGCATGTTTAGGTCCCATGCCAGGAATGTGAATGGATTACAACTGTACCGGCGTCCTGGCTCGTTCAAACATTTGGAATCTTGGTTATTAAATCCCCGTAAATCCTAAACTCACCAGAAAGTCATGAAAGTAGGCATGGTGTCACGTCATGGCACATATATGTCGTTCTAAAAACATTGTCCAATTTGGGCCAAGCTTTATTACAAACCACTTACAAACCGGAGCTTCTCTCAAAGAAGCCTCGTGGTTCCGTTAGGGAAACGTGTTCCCCTTGCTGTCAAAACATAATCACTACCTCTTTTCACCTTGTATTTTCTTCTACGGGCAACATTGAACGATAGGATATTTGTGCTAAAAATTAAACTTATTCAGAGTTCTTTTGGCCTTTTTATATACTAATTGAGTTTCCTAGGCATTTAATGTCCATAATTCAAATCCGAACTTCAAATACATGCCCCAGTTCACCAAAATGGCTACAAAATGATACATGTGTCCTTGGGTGCATGTTTAGGTCCCATGCCAGGAATGGGAACGAATTACAACCATACCGGCATCCTGGCTCGTCCTCAAACATTTAGAATCTCGGTTTTTAAATCCCCGTAAATCCTAATCTCACCAGAAAGTCATGAAAGTTGGCATGGTGTCACGTCATGGCACATATATGTTGTGGTAAAAACATTATCCAATTTGGGCCAAGCTTTATTACAAACCTCTTACAAACCAGAGCATCTCTCAAAGAAGCCTCGTGGTTCCGATAGGGAAACGTGTTCCCCTTATGGCAAAATGTAATCAATGCCTCTTTTCGCCTTGTATTTTCTTCTACGAGCAACATGGAACGACATGATATCCATGCTGAAATTTAAACTTATTCAGGGTTCGTTTGGCCTTTTTATACACTAATTGAGTTTGCTAGGCATTTAATGTTCATAATTCAAATCTAAACCTCAATTACATGCTCCAGTTCACCAAAATGGCTAGAAAAATTATATATGCATGTGTCCTTGGGTGCATGTTTAGGTCCCATGCTAGGAATGGGAACAAATTACAACCATACCAGTGTCCTGGCTCGTCCTCAAACATTTGGAATATCAGTTTTTAAATCCCCGTAAATCCAAAATTCGCCAGAAAGTCATGAAAGTGGGCATGGTGTCACGTCATGGCACATATATGTCATGGTGAAGACATTGTCCAATTTCGGCCAAGCTTTATTACAAACCTCTTACAAACCGGAGCTTCTCTCAAAGAAGCCTCGTGGTTCCGATAGGTAAACATGTTCCCCTTGTTGTCGAAACATAATCGCTGCCTCTTTTCGCTTTGTATTTTCTTCTACATGCAACAGGGAACGACATGATATCCATGCTGAAATTTAAACTTATTCAAGGCTTGTTTGGACTTTTTATACACTAATTGAGTTTCCTAGGCATTTAATGTCCATAATTCAAATCTGGACTACAAATACATGCTCAAGTTCACCAAAATGGCTAGAAAAATTGTACATGTGTCCTTGGGTGCATGTTTAGGTCCCATGCCAGGAATGGCAATGAATTACAACCGTAACATCGTCCTAGATCATCCTGAAACATTTGGAATCTCGGTTTTTAAGTCCCCATAAATCCAAAACTCACCAGAAAGTCATCAAAGGTGGCATGGTGTCACGTGATGGCACATATATGTCGTGGTAAAAACATTGCCAATTTGGGCCAAGATTTATTACAAACCTCTTACAAACCAGAGCTTCTCTTAAGGAAGCCTCGTGGTTCCGTTAGGGAAATGTGTTCCCCTTGTTGTCGAAACATAATCATTGCCTCTTTTTGCCTTGTATTTTCTTCTACGGGCAACATTGAACGACAGGATATCCGTGCTAAAAATTAAACTTATTCAAGGTTCTTTTGGCCTTTTTATACACTAATTGAGTTTCCTAGGCATTTAATGTCCCTAACAAATCTGAACTTCAAATACATGCTCCAGTTCACCAAAATGGCTAGAAAAATTATACATGTGTCCTTGGGTGCATGTTTAGGTCCCATGCCAGGAATGGGAACAAATTACAACCATACCGTCATCCTGGCTCGTCCTCAAACATTTAGAATCTCGGTTTTTAAATCCCCGTAAATCCTAAACTCACCAGAAAGTCATGAAAGTTGGCATGGTGTCACGTCATGGCACATATATGTCGTGATAAAAACATTGTCCAATTTGGGCCAATCTTTATTACAAACCTCTTACAAACCGGAGCTTCCCTCAAAGAAGCCTCGTGGTTCCGATAGGGAAACATGTTCCCCTTATGGCGAAACGTAATCACTGCCTCTTTTCGCCTTGTATTTTCTTCTACGGGCAACATGGAACGACATGATATCCATGCTGAAATTTAAACTTATTCAGGGTTCGTTTGGCCTTTTTATACACTAATTGAGTTTCCTAGGCATTTAATGTTCATAATTGAAATTTGAACGTCAAATACATGCTCCAGTTCACCAAAATGACTAGAAAAATTATATATGCATGTGTCCTTGGGTGCATGTTTAGGTCCCATGCTAGGAATGGGAACGAATTACAACCATTTCAGTGTCCTGGCTCATCCTCAAACATTTGGAATATCGGTTTTTAAATCCACGTAAATCTAAAACTCACCAGAAAGTCATGAAAGTGGGCATGGTGTCATGGCACATATATGTCATGGTAAATACATTATCCAATTTGGGCCAAGCTTTATTACAAACCTCTTACAAACCGGAGCTTCTCTCAAAGAAGCCTCATGGTTCTGATAGGGAAACATGTTCCCCTTGTTGTCGAAACGTAATCACTGCCACTTTTCGCTTTGTATTTTCTTCTACGGGCAACATGGAACGACATGATATCCTTGCTGAAATTTAAACTTATTCAAGGTCCGCTTGGACTTTTTATACACTAATTGAGTTTCCTAGGCATTTCATGTCCATAATTCAAATCTGAACTACAAATACATGCTCAAGTTCACCAAGATGGCTAGAAAAATTATACATGTGTCCTTGGGTGCATGTTTAGGTCCCATGCCAGGAATGGGAATGAATTACAACTATACCGGCGTCCTAGCTCATCCTGAAACATTTGGAATCTCGGTTTTTAAATCCCCATAAATACAAAACTCAGCCGAAAGTCATCAAAGGTGGCATGGTGTCACGTCATGGCACATATATGTCGTGTTAAAAACATTGCCAATTTGGGCCAAGATTTCTTACAAACCTCTTACAAACCGGAGCTTCTCTCAAGGAAGCCTAGTGGTTCCGATAGGGAAACGTGTTCCCCTTGTGGCGAAACATAGTCCGCTCCCTCTTTTTGCCTTGTATTTCCTTCTACGAGCAACATGGAACGACCTGATATCCATGCTGAAATTTATACTTATTCAGGGTTCGTTTGGCCTTTTTATACACTAGTTGAGTTTCCTAGGAATTTAATGTCCATAACTAAAATTTGAACTATAAATACATGCTCCAGTTCACCAAAATAGCTAGAAAAACTATACATGTGTCCTTGGGTGCATGTTTAGGTTCCATGCCAGGAATGGGAATGAATTACAACCTTGTCGGCATCATGGCTCATCCTCAAACATTTGGAATCTCAGTTTTTAAATCCCCGTAAATCCAAAACTCACGAGAAAGTCATCAAAGGTGGCATGGTGTCACGTCATGGCACATATATGTCGTGGTAAAAACATTACCAATTTGGGCCAAGCTTTATTACTAACCTCTTACAAACCAGAGCCTATCGCAAGAACCCTCGTGGTTTTGATAGGGAAACATGTCCCCTTGTGGGCCAAACGATAATCGATCCCTCTTCTAGCCTCGTATTTTCTTCTACAAGCAACATGGAACAACGGGAGATTCGCGCTAAACTTTGAAATTATTCAGGGTTCGTTTGACCATTTTTATTCATCAGTTGAGTTTTCTGGGCATTTAATGTCCATAATTGAAATCCGAACAACAAATACATGTTACAGTGGACCAAAATGGCTAGAAAAAACATACATGTGTCCTTGGGGTGCATGTTTAGGTCCCAGGGAACAAATGGGAATTAATTCAACCGTCTCGCCGTCTTGCCTTGGCCACAAACATTGCGAATCTCGGTTTATAAATCTCTGTAAATCCAAAACTCACCAAGAAATCATGAAACTTGGCAGGGTGTCACTACACGGTACATATAATTGTCCAATTTGGGCGAAGCTGTATTACAAGCCTCTTATAAACTGAAGCTTCTCACCACCCTCGTGGTTTCGGTGGGCGAAACGATAATCACTGCCTCTTCAAGACTTGAACTTTGTTTTCTACAGGCAACATAGAATAACAGGAGTGTCGTGCTGAAATTTGAAATTGTTCAGGGTTCATTTGGCCATTGTATATATTACTAATTAAGTTTTCTACGCATTTAATGTAGTCCATAATTCAAATTTGAACTACAAGCACATGCTCCAGTGAAGAAAAATGGGTTGGAAATCGTACATGTGTCATTGGGTGCATGTTTAGGTCTCATTTAAGGAATGAGAATGAATTACAGACTTGTCGTCGTCCTGAAACATTGAGAATCTCGGTTTTTAAATCCTAGTAAATCAAAAACTCACCCAAAAAACATGAAACTTGGCATGGTTTCATGACGTGGCACATATATGTCGTGGTAAAAAAAATCGTCCAGTTTGAGAAGAGGCACACACATTAGTAGCCAACGAAGTCCTTTTTGAAACAAAAAGCCGACACGTTAATATCATAAACGGTTGTATTATATGAACCGTGTCAAAATTTAACCATACTCAGTGGCGTGTGTGTAGTTGTTTTATTAGACGGGGCGAGCGCGAGAAGTCCGCCATGCAGGCTCGACGGGACGCGTGCGAGCAGTCCGCCGCGTAGGCTCGACGAGACACGTGCGAGCAGCAAGGCCGCCCATCCTCATCGGAAAGCGAGCTCTTTGACCTCCATGCACCAGCCGTCGCCCGCCTCGCTCACAACTTCTCCATTAATGGGTTAATTAAAGCGCCTGGACAGAGGGTTTTTTATGGGTGGGTGGAGGGTGTTTGCTTGTGATCCCATGGCAGTATTTGCTTTGTTCGTGTTTTCAACTCGTATTCCAGCCTAATTTAAATTGCCACATAGGGCAACGGATAATACAACAAAAATAAAATGGCAACGGATAGTACAACGACAAATTTACAATGGCGCAGATAATAATTGTCTTACATATTCCGGATAATCTAAAATGCCACATGCGGCAAAGCCCGAAAGACACGTGGGCAAGAGAAGAAGGAAATCGCACAACAATCTGGATCGCTACTGTATCTACTCTTCGATGGATCGCCGGGCGATGACATCCTCCAGCTCCTTCTTCAATTCCTCACGACTTTGCTTGAAAGCAGCCACGAATTCCTCCACCTCCTGCTCACGCTCGATCCGAAGCTTCCTCAAGTCACCCATCAGTTCCTCGACGACCGCTGTCAGCGTCATCCCCGAGGCACTGCTCTGCTCATGCAACATCCTCCAGTCGGCGGCCTCCTCCTCTTTCTCAGCAAGCAACTTGAGGAGCTTTGCATTGTCTCCCATGAATTGCTCAACGAGGCCGGTCACCTTGTCAACTAAGGCATCATTAACATCGAGCAGCTTCATCAAGCCGCCGACCAGCTCCTGCTGCTTAATGAGGTCAACAAGAATGTCATCGTTGCCGGCCAAGGACTTCAGCAATGCCATCTCATCGCGATCGCCGATGCGTTGAGTGCGCTGTGAGAGCCCTCGCGTTTCCGTGGGAGCTCGATCAAGGGCTCCGCAGCATGCCGCGACATCTCTTCTACGGCTGCTGCTTTGCGGCGGGACCTCTCTAGTGCTTCCGCAGCCTTGGTCTTTGCTGCCTGGTTATATGCCCACCTGAAACTCCTCCTACCGGTCATGGCGGAATGACTTGATAGGAAAGACCAGTTTTGTGGGTGATGAAGAGAGGAACTGTGAAGTAATTTTCGAGTGGGTAGTTTTTATAGCCCGGTGCTAAGTGTGAACACATATTAGTTTGATCGGTGTGAACAGATTTGCAATTACTTATTTCTGTGATGTGACGAGAAACAAAGTCAAAATTTATTGATGGTTCTGGGCCTACAAAGCCCTGTTTCTGTTGTTCTACCTCATCGCAAATAGTTCTTTTGGATCAAGCGTATGCCACGCATCGGAAGCCTGAAACATGGGCCCTTGTTCTCGGATGTACGTGTACGTGTATGCCCACTATCACACACGGTCATGATATCACCATCTTGTCCTATGGATGCGTCGCCGCGTCTCCCACGGGGTGCCAGAACGTTGACCACGTGGTTGCTCATCGTGGCGTCCCTGCACGCGCTTTGCTCACCATTGAGGCAAATTTACAATGGCAACGGTTAATAATTGTCTTACATATTCAGGATATTTTAAAATGTCACATGCGACAAGGCATAAAACACTCACGACCTACTTATGCATACATATATAATAAAATGTAGGCTAAAAGCTGAGCCGACGGCCTTCCGACGATGGTCTTCTCAGACTCCATGATCAGCATATCACCCTTGCAGCCGTTCATTATGTATAACGTACTAATCATCGCACACGAGTACTCGCAGACGCATCATGTGCGATACTCCTATCCACCACAAGCAACTAGTTTGCATTTTCCAAAGTTTTTTGTACGAATAGAATCGCACACGAACTTACTATAGTAACCGTCTTTGTTATAATTTCTCATCGCAAACAGTTCATCCGAGTGGGCTGTTTGATGCGTATCACACAAATCTAGTTTACACGAATCGTTTGTGTTCTTTCGGATCATTGCAAATACCGCATATCACACACATCTTGTTAAGATGAAACATTTCCGTTGTCTAGCCTAATCAAAAATAGTTTGTCCGAATGAACCGTATGCCGTATATATATCACACGCACACCTTGATCTGGCTGACCATTTCTGTTGCATTCCCTAATAGCACACAGTTCATCGGAGCGAACTGTATGCCGTATATCGCACAAACATTGATATGGCTGCCCATTTATGTTGTTCTTCCTCATTGCAAACAGTTCTGTTGGATCAACCGTATGCCCAACATCGCACACGTAAGTAAAATCTGAACCGTGTTTGATGTCTCTACCATTGCAAACATTTTGCACCTTTTTTGACGGGTTTTTCACACCATCGTTTGCGATTATTGCATCGCACACAGTTTCGTCGAAGGGTCGCTGATCGTAGTGTCGCGTTAGCAGCATCCTGCAGTAGTGTTAGCTTCATCTCTGGGTAAACCTGCAAGCTTAAATAATCCACAAATTTCATCCACATAGATCAAGTGCATATCGGGATGTTCAGTTCCATCTCGTGCATAAGGATCAGCTAGTAGTTGTTCTATCATACCCGAAGGAATTTCATAACCAATATTTTCAATAGGTGCAGTAGGTTGAGGAGCAACTAATTGTGGTTCCGGTTGAGGTGAAGATACCTAGAACAAACCCCTCAAAGGATTGTTTTCCATAGTAACAAGTGTCAATAAATTTCAGCACTTAATAATAATTTTCCTTACCAATTTCCACTTACCAAATGCGCTTCACTCCCCGGCAATAGCTCCAGAAAAGAGCCTTGATGACCCTCAAGTATAGGGGGTCAATCGTAGTCCTTTCAATAAGTAAGAGTGTCGAACCCAACGAGGAACAGAAGGAAATGGCAAGTGGTTTTCAGCAAGCTATTTTCTGCAAGCACTGAAATAGTCAGTAAAAGGTAGTTTGCTATCAAGATACTTTGTAACAGACAAGTAACGGTAATAGGAAAGAAAGTGCAACAAGGTAGCCCAATTCTTTTGTGGCAAAGGACAGGCCAAAACACGGGAATTTCACCATTCTACTTTCATCATGTTGGTTTAATTCGTGTTCGCTACTTTGATAACTTGATATGTGGGGGGATCAGTGCTTAGGCGTTGTTCTTACTTAAACAAACCTCCTACTTATGATTAACCCACTCGCAAGCACTGATACGTCTCTAGTGTATCTATAATTTTTTATTGTTCCATGCTGTTATATTATCATTCTTGGATGTTTTACAATCATTTTATATCATTTTATGGTACTAACCTATTGACATAGTGCGCAGTGCCAGTTCCTGTTTTCTGCTTGTTTTTTACATTGCGGGAAATCAATACCAAACGGGGTCCAAATGCAGCTTAAATTTTTGTGGATTTTTTCTGGACCAGAAGACACAAGATGGGTCGAAGAAGTACCAGAGGGGTGCCTCGAGGGGGCACAACCCACCAGGGTGCGCCTAGGGGCCCAGGTGCACCTAGGTGGGTTATGCCCACCTCGGTGGCCTCCCGCACTGCCTCTTTGCTATATAAATTCCGCAATATTCCAGAAACCATAGGGGAATCGACGAAACCCAATTCCAGCTGCCGCAAGTTCCAGAACCACCAGATCCAATCTAAACAACATCACGGAGGGGTTCATCATGTCCATTGGTGCCTCTCCGATGATGCGTGAGTAGTTCATTGTAGACCTACGGGTCCATAGTTAGTAGCTAGATAGCTTCCTCTCTCTCGTTTGATTCTCAATACAATGGTCTCTTGGAGATCCATGTAACTCTTTTTGCGGTGTGTTTGGTGGGATCCGATGAACTTTGAGTTTATGATCAAACCTATGTTTTTATCCATGAAAGTTATTTGAGTCTTCTTTGATCTCTTATATGCATGATTGATTATAGCCTCATATTTCTTCTCTGATATTTTGGTTTTGTTTGGCCAACTTGATCTATTTATCTTGCAATGGGAATAGGTGCTTTGTGATGGGTTCGATCTTACGGTGCTTGATCCCAATGATAGAAGGGGAACCGACACGTATGTATCGTTGCTATTAAGGAAAACAACATGGGGTCTATTTCTACATAATAGATCTTGTCTACATCATTTCATCGTTCTTATTGCATTACTCCGTTTTTCCATGAACTTAATACACTAGATGCATGCTGGATAGCTGTTGATGTGTGGAGTAATAGTAGTAGATGCAGGCAGGAGTTGCTCTACTAGTCTTGGACGTGATGCCTATATAATGATCATTGCCTGGATATCGTCATGAGTATTTGAAGTTCTATCAATTGCCCAATAGTATTTTTCTATTCCACCGTTTGCTATTTTTCTCGAGAGAAGCCACTAGTGAAACCTACAGCCCCAGTCTCTTCTTTAATATATTTGCCTTTGCGATCTATTTTTATTTGCTTTATTTTCAGATCTATTAAACCAACAATACAAAAATATCTTGCTGTAATTTTTAGTAATTTATTTGATCTCGCGTTCCCGCGAGATCTATTTATCCAATCTACTACAATTTTACCTATCTTTTTACCCGTGAGGGATTGACAACCCCTCTCTTATGTCGGGTTGCAAGTATTTGTTATTTGGGTGCAGGAGCTTATTATGTGGTGTTGTGTGGTTCTCCTACTGGTTCAATAACCTTGGTCTCATCACAGAGGGAAATACCTACTGTTGTTGTGCTGCATCATCCCTTCCTCTTTGGGGAAATACCAACGTAGTTCAAGCAAACATCAAAAGGAATTTGTGGCGCCGTTGCCGGGGGAGACATCATCAACTTCAACCAAGTTCCTAATCACAAGTATCATCTCCTTGCAATTTACATTGCCATTTTGCCTCTCGTTTTCCTCTCCCCCACTTCACAAAAAATTTCCGTTTTATTCGCCCTCTTTTTCGTTCACCATTTTCCCATTAGATCTATCTTTTTGCTTGCAATCATGAGTGATTTTGGTATGGCAGAAACAGATGATGGCCTAACTCCTGAAATGGAGTGTATGGGTAATCTGGATGCCAAAACATTTGTCTTGGGGCAGGGGAATTTTATGGGAAACGAACTTATCCAAGAATTTTTCAATTGTGTTGGAAAATTAAGTCTTGATGATGCTCCTATACTTAAAAAGACTGAATCTTATGCGGAAGCTATTTCGGCACTAGTTCTGAAACTTACAAATAAATTTCTTCATACTCATCCTACTTTGCAAAGATTGTTCTATGAGTTACCCATTATAAAGAATCCTAAAGCTAAAAAGGTAGCCACTCTTGTTCTCATGAATGAATTTGACTACATAATACGGGAAGCTAGGGAAATCTTTGATTTTTATGGTATGAATCATGAAAAACCAATGATTGATGAAATTCAATAGTGATTATGCATTGAGACATTTGCTAGGGAATAATCAAATCTTTGATGAGAATCTTAAAAAGCAAGTCCCTGTTTTAGACATGATCCAACAAGTTTTCAATGATGTTAATCAACACTATTCTTGGACTGCTGCCGGAAATCAAAAGTGTTATGATGATAAGCAACTTGATAGTGCTAAGGTTTCCATGGATAATGTGTTTTATGTTTTATTTGCAAAACCCCCTAACAAAAATGCCCCCAAGGAAAACAAGGACAAAAATGACAACACTTAGATCCTTCACATTATGCCTAGCTAGGGGCGTAAAACGATAGCGCTCGTTGGGAGGCAACCCAACTTGTATCTTTTTGCTTTTTGGTTTTCTTGCTGTTTTCAATAAAATACCCAATTATGCATGTGATTAGATGTGTTTTTGTGGTATAAATTAGTGTTTGTGCCAAGCAAGGCCTTTGGATGATTTGGGTGAGAGTTGATTTGATCTTGCTAAAAAACAAAAAAGTTTTGCGCTCACAAAAATAATTCCCATTTTTAATAGAAGAGTGCTTTTGAGTTGATTCTTTTTGGAGAATATTAATAAACAAATTGTCTATACTGTCCTAATTTGTCAGAATTCTTAGAGATATAGAAGTATTCAAAGTTTCTAGATTGCTACAGATTGTTCTGTTTTTGACAGATTCTGTTTTCTTTGCGTTGTGTGCTTGTTTTGATGACTCTATGGTTTTCTTTGAAGAGTTTTTGCCATACAAAAGTTGGAATACAGTAGATATAATGCAAAAATAAAATATGAATGGATTTGCAACAATACTTATAGTAGTGGTTTGCTTTCTTATACTAACGGATCTCACGAAGGTTTTGTTGAGTTTTGTGTGATATTACAATGGATGAAGGAATAAGGATTAGCAAAAGGCTAAGCTTGGGGATGCCCGAGGCACCCCAAGATAATATTCAAGAAGTAGCAAGCAACTAAGCTTGGGGATGCCCCCGAGTGGCATCCCCTCTTTCTTCTACAACCATCGGTATTTTACTTGGAGCGATATTTTTATTCATCACATATTATGAGTTTTGCTTGGAGCATCTTGTATGATATGAGCCGTTGCTTATTTTTCTTTGTGTTTTAGGTCTTTAATCCTTGCTAGACACACCTTTTTGAGAAAGCCAAAAACTATGCTATGCTTTCTTCTATGCTTCACTTAAATTTTTAGAGCTATGGAATTGCTCTAGTGCTTCACTTAGATTTATTTGGGAGTTAGTAATTTTTTTAATAAATTCTCTCTTGCTTCACTTAAATTATTTTGATAGAAAGAAATATTATGCTCATGTTCTTCACTTATATTTGTTTGAGCTTATTAAAAGCAACATATGAAACTAATCCCAAAGTGATAGATATCCAAGGAGGATATAATAAAAACTTTCATGAAGATCATTGGACAAAATAAACTTGGTTCTTTGTAATGGTTTTGAGATATGACGATATGATATGTGAGTCATGTTGATGAGTAATTATGCTTTAGTAAGAATATTGGTGTTAAGGTTTGTGATTCCCAATGCAAGCATGAAAGTCAATAGTTATGCAATGAAATTACATCCTACTTGTGGTGCATTATTCGGTGTTAGTTATGCTTAATGCTCGCTTACGAGATTTTTTGTTTCTTGGTTGGACGCTTCCCAGTATTTTTGCTAGCCTTCATTTGCACTAAGTATGATCACTACTTGTGCATCCAAAACCCTTTAAACCAGTTGCCATATGAGTCCACTATACCTACCTATATGCGGTATTTCCGTGCCGTTCTAATCAAATTTGTATGTGCCATCTCTAATTTTGAAAATAAATTTCTCTTTTGTGTGCTCCTACCGCTCGCAAGGCGGTGAGGGGTGGCCAATGTTTTCCATGCTAGATGTGTTATTCTCACGATGAGTGTTTATTCACTTATCATTGCACGAGAGTACGACAAAGGTATTAGGGATGCCCAGTCTCGAAATGAAAAATGAATTTACTTTATGTTGTCAAATAATAAATTCCTTGGAAAGTGTTAGTATGGAGGGCACCCGTGGATACGGTTAGCCATGGAAAGTGAAAGCATGGTGGAAAAAGGAATAAAACTTATTTTCTGTTTGGGAACCTCCTATGATGTATCTAGCATGGAAAGTGTTGGGAACTCTAAGTCGTTTTCGTTGGTGGGAAAAGTATGCCTCCCAAATTGTTTTTATCTCTCAATTTTCGCTTTGAGCTCTGGCACCTCTACAAATCACTACTTCCCTTTGTGAAGGGCCTTCCTTTTACTTTATGCAATTTTTATTTTACTTGTGTCTCCACCTTCTCTTATAAAGCACCAACTAAGGGGCACTATGATCGTACTTGAGCATTGGGTATAGCTAGTATTCGAGTGTGTTCATGAATGGATCAATGATTGAGCATAACGGGCTAGGGATAACTTGCTTTAGTGTTGATATTTTGAAAGATATGGTTGCTTGTTGATATGCTTGAGTATTAAAGTCTTCATGTCAAAACTAGACTATTGCTTTGAACCATATAAAAGTCCAAATGTCCATGCTACAAAGAAAGAATATGTGATGAACATGTTAGGCAGCATTCTACATCAAAAATTCTGTTTTTATCATTTACCTACTCGAGGACGAGCAGGAATTAAGCTTGGGGATGCTGATACGTCTCCAATGTATCCATAATTTTTGATTCTTCCATGCTATTATATTATCATTCTTGGATGTTTTACAATCATTTTATATCATTTTTTGGTACTAACCTATTGACATAGTGCCCAATGCCAGTTGATGTTTTCTGCTTGTTTTTTACATCGCACGAAATCAATACCAAACGGAGTCCAAACGCAGCAGAACCTCTTGTGGATTTTTTTTTGGACCAGAAGACACAAGATGGGCCGAAGAAGTACCAGAAGGGTGCCTCGAGGGGGGCACAACCCACCAGGGCGCACCTAGGGGCCCAGGCGCGCCCAGGTGGGTTATGCCCACCTCGGTGGCCTCCCGCGCCGCCTCTTTGCTCTATATACCCCAATATTCCAAAAACCCTAGGGGAGTCGACGAAAATCAATTCCAGCCGCTGCAAGTTCCAGAACCACCAGATCCAATCTAAACACCATCACAGAGGGGTTCATCATGTCCATTGGTGCCTCTCCGATGATGCGTGAGTAGTTCATTGTAGACCTATGGGTCCATAGTTAGTATCTAGATGGATTCCCCTCTCTAGTTTGATTCTCAATACAATGGTCACTTGGAGATCCATATGATGTAAATCTTTTTGTGGTGTGTTTGTTGGGATCCGATGAACTTTGAGTTTATGATCAGATCTATGTTGTTGTCCATGAAAGTTATTTGAGTCTTCTTTGATCTCTTATATGCATGATTGATTATAGCCTCGTATTTCTTCTCCGATATTTGGGTTTTCTTTGGCCAACTTGATCTATTTATCTTGTAATGGGAAGAGGTGCTTTGTGATGGGTTCGATCTTACGCTGCTTGATCCCAGTGACAGAAGGGGAACCGACATGTATGTATCGTTGCTATTAAGGATAACAAGATGGGGTCTATTTCTACATAAATAGATCTTGTATACATCATGTCATCGTTCTTATTGCATTACTCCGTTTTTCCATGAACTTAATACACTAAATGCATGCTGGATAGCGGCCGATGTGTGGAGTAATAGTAGTAGATGCAGGCATGAGTCGGTTTACTAATCTTGGACGTGATGCCTATATAATGATCATTTCCTGGATACCATCATGAGTATTTGAAGTTCTATCAATTTCCCAACAGTAATTTTCTATTCCATGATTTGCTATTTTTCTCGAGAGAAGCCACTAGTGAAACCTACGGCCCCGGGGTCTCTTCTTTAATATATTTGCCTTCGTGATCTATTTTTTTTGCTTTTATTTTCAGATATATTAAACCAAAAATACCTTGCTGCAATTTTTAGTAATTTATTTTATCTCGCGTTCCCGTGAGTTCTATTTATCCAATCTACTACAATTTTATCTATCTTTTACCCGTGAGGGATTGACAACCCCTCTCTTACGTCGGGTTGCAAGTATTGTTCTTTGTATGGAGGAGCTAATTACGTGGTGTTGCATGGTTCTCCTACTAGTTCTATAAACCTTGGTCTCATCATCGAGGGAAATACCTACTGTTGCTTTGCTGCATCATCCCTTCCTCTTTGGGGAAATACCGACGTAGTTCAAGCAAACATCAAGCATCCACAACTACGAGAAAAGTATTAAGATAAAATCTAACCATAGCATTAAACTTTTGGATCCAAATCGGTCCCTTACAAAGTAGCGCATAAACTACGGTTTAAACTTCTGTCACTCTAGCAACCCTCATCTAAAAACTACTCCACAATGCATTCCCTTAGGCCCAAATATGGTGAAGTTGTTGGAAATATGCCCTAGAGGCAATAATAAATTAGTTATTATTATATTTCCTTGTTCATGATAATCGTTTATTATCCATGCTATAATTGTATTGACAGGAAACTCAGATACATGTGTGGGTACATAGACAACACCATGTCCCTAGTAAGCCTCTGTTGACTAGCTCGTTAAATCAATAGATGGTTACGGTTTCCTAACCATGGACATTGGATGTCATTGATAATGGGATCACATCATTAGGAGAATGATGTGATGGACAAGACCCAATCCTAAGCCTAGCACAAAGATCGTGTAGTTCGTATGCTAAAGCTTTTATAATGTCAAGTACCTTTTCCTTAGACCATGAGATTGTGCAACTCCCGAATACCGTAGGAATGCTTTGGGTGTACCAAACATCACAACGTAACTGGGTGACTATAAAGGTGCACTACAGGTATCTCCGAAAGTGTCTGTTGGGTTGGCACGAATCGAGACTGGGATTTGTCACTCCGTGTGACAGAGAGGTATCTCTAGGCCCACTCGGTAGGACATCATCATAATGTGCACAATGTGACCAAGGGGTTGATCACGGGATGATGTGTTACGGGATGAGTAAAGAGACTTGCCAGTAACGAGATTGAACAAGGTATCGGATACCGACGATCGAATCTCGGGCAAGTACAATACCGCTAGACAAAGGGAATTGTATACGGGATCGATTGAGTCCTTGACATCGTGGTTCATCCGATGACATCATCGTGGAACATGTGGGAGCCAACATGGGTATCCAGATCCCGCTGTTGGTTATTGACCGGAGAACGTCTCGGTCATGTCTGCATGGTTCCCGAACCCGTAGGGTCTACACACTTAAGGTTCGGTGACACTAGGGTTATAAAGGAAGTTTGTATGTGGTTACCGAATGTTGTTCGGAGTCCCGGATGAGATCCCGGACGTCACGAGGAGTTCCGGAATGGTCCGGAGGTAAAGATTTATATATGGGAAGTCCTGTTTTGGTCACCGGAAAAGTTTCGGGTTTTATCGGTAACGTACCGGGACCACCGGGAGGGTCCCGGGGGTCCACCAAGTGGGGCCACCAACCCCGGAGGGCTGCATGGTCCAAGTGTGGGAGGGAACCAGCCCCAGGTGGGCTGGTGCGCCCCCCACAAGGGGCCCAAGGCGCAAGGGAGAGTGGGAAGGGGCAAACCCTATGGCAAATGGGCCCTAAGGCCCACCCCAGGCGCGCCTCCCCTCTCTCCCCCTCTGGCCGCCACCCAGATGGCATCTGGGGGCTGCCGCCACCCTTGGGGAGGGAACCCTAGAGGGGGCGCAGCCCCCTCCCCTCCCCCTATAAGTACTTGAGGCCTGGGGGCTGCTCAACAGATGAGTTTCTCCCTCTATTGGCGCAGCCCTACCTCTCTTACTCCTCCTCTCCCGCGGTGCTTGGCGAAGCCCTGTAGGATTGCCACGCTCCTCCATCACCACCACGCCGTTGTGCTGCTGCTGGATGGAGTCTTCCTCAACCTCTCCCTCTCTCCTTGCTGGATCAAGGCATGGGAGACATCACCGGGTTGTACGTGTGTTGAACGCGGAGGTGCCGTCCGTTCGGCACTAGGATCTCCGGTGATTTGGATCACGACGAGTACGACTCCTTCAACCCCGTTCTTTTGAACACTTCCGCTTAGCGATCTACAAGGGTATGTAGATGCACTCTCCTTCCCCTCGTTGCTGGTTTCTCCATAGATAGATCTTGGTGACACGTAGGAAAATTTTGAATTTCTGCTATGTTCCCCAATAGTGGCATCATGAGCTAGGTCTATTGCGTAGATTCTTTGCATGAGTAGAACACAAAGTAGTTGTGGGCGTTGATTTTCTTCAATATGCTTACCGTTACTAGTCCAATCTTGTTTCGACGGTATTATGGGATGAAGCGGCCCGGACCGACCTTACACGTACTCTTACGTGAGACAGGTTCCACCGACTGACATGCACTTGGTGCATAAGGTGGCTAGCGGGTGCCAGTCTCTCCCACTTTAGTCGGAACGGATTCGATGAAAAGGGTCCTTATGAAGGGTAAATAGCAATTGGCATATCACGTTGTGGTTTTGCGTAGGTAAGAAACGTTCTTGCTAGAAACCCATAGCAGCCACGTAAAACATGCAAACAACAATTAGAGGACGTCTAACTTGTTTTTGCAGGGTATGCTTTGTGATGTGATATGGCCAATAAGAATGTGATGAATGATATGTGATGTATGAGATTGATCATGTTCTTGTAATAGGATTCGCGACTTGCATGTCGATGAGTATGACAACCGGCAGGAGCCATAGGAGTTGTCTTTATTTATTGTATGACATGCGTGTCATTGAACAACGCCATGTAATTACTTTACTTTATTGCTAACCGGTAGCCATAGTAGTAGAAGTAATAGTTGGCGAGACAACTTCATGAAGACACAATGATGGAGATCATGATGATGGAGATCATGGTGTCATGCCGGTGACGATGATGATCATGGAGCCCCGAAGATGGAGATCAATGGAGCTATATGATATTGGCCATATCATGTCACTACTATATAATTGCATGTGATGTTTATTATGTTTATGCATCTTGTTTACTTAGAACGACGGTAGTAAATAAGATGATCCCTTACAACAATTTCAAGAAGTGTTCTCCCCTAACTGTGCACCGTTGCTAAAGTTCGTCGTTTCGAAGCACCACGTGATGATCGGGTGTGATAGATCCTTACGTTCACATACAACGGGTGTAAGACAGATTTACACACGCGAAACACTTAGGGTTAACTTGACGAGCCTAGCATGTACAGACATGGCCTCGGAACACGGAGACCGAAAGGTCGAGCATGAGTCATATAGTAGATACGATCAACATGAAGATGTTCACCGATGATGACTAGTCCGTCTCACGTCATGATCGGACATGACCTAGTTGACTCGGATCATGTAATCACTTAGATGACTAGAGGGATGTCTATCTGAGTGGGAGTTCATAAGATGAACTTAATTATCCTGAACATAGTCAAAAGATCTTTGCAAATTATGTCGTAAGCTCGCGCTGTAGTTCCACTGTTTTGTTCCTAGAGAAAATATAGTTGAAAGTTGACAGTAGCGATTATGCGGACAATAGATAGCTCATGTCCTTAATGCACCGCTAAGTGTGCTAAACCCCAAACATCGTTTGTGGATGTTGCGAACATCGGACATACACGTTTTGATAACTACGTGATAGTTCAGTTACACGGTTTAGAGTTGAGGCACCAAAGACGTTTTCGAAACATCGCGGAACATATGAGATGTTTCGAGGGATGAAATTGGGATTTCAGGCTCGTGCCCACGTCAAGAGGTATAAGACCTCCGACGTTTTTTTTTCTTAGCCTACAAACTAAGGGAGAAAAGCTCAATCGTTGAGCTTGTGCTCAGATTGTCTGAGTGCAACAATCACTTGAATTGAGTGGGAGTTGATCTTCCAGATGAGATAGTGATGTTTCTCCAAAGTCATTGCCACCAAGCTGCTAGAGCTTCGTGATGAACTATAACATATCAAGGATAGAGATGATGATCCTTGAGGTATTCGCGTTGTTTGACATCACGAAAATAGAAATCAAGAAGGAGCATCAATTGTTGATGGTTGGTGAAACCACTAGTGTCAAGAAGGGCGAGGGCAAGAAGGGATACTTCATGAAACGGCAAATCAGCTACTGCTCTAGTGAAGAAACCCAAGGTTTAACCCAAACCCGGTACTGAGTGCTTCTGTAATAAGGGGAACAACCACTGGAGCAGAATTACCCTAGATACTTGGTAGATAAGAAGGCTGGCAAGGTCGATAGAAGTATATTGGATATACATTATGTTAATGTGTACTTTACTAGTACTCCTAGTAGCACCAGGGTATTAGATACCGGTTCGGTTGCTAAGTGTTAGTAACTCGAAATAAAAGCTACGGAATAAACGGAGACTAGCTAAAGGTGAGCTGACGATATGTGTTGGAAGTGTTTCCAAGTTTGATGTGATCAAACATCGCACGCTCCCTCTACCATCAAGATTAGTATCAAACCTGAATAATTGTCATTGTGTGTTTGCGTTGAGCATAGACATGATTGGATTATGTCTATCGCAATACGGTTATTCATTTAAAGAGAATAATGGTTACTCTATTTATTTGAATAATACCTTCAATGGTCTTGCACCTAAAGGAATGGTTGATTGAATCTCGATCGTAGTGATACACATTTTCATGCCAAAAGATATAAGATAGTAATGATAGTACCACTTACATGTGGCACTGCCATGTAAGTCATATTGGTATAAATCGCATGAAGAAGCTCCATGTTGATGGATCTTTGGACTCATTCGGTTTTGAAAAGTTTGAGACATGCGAGCCATGTCTATTGGTGTATACGCATGAAGGAACTCCATGCGGATGGATCGTTTGGACTCACTTGATTTTGAATCATTTGAGATATGCAAATCATACCACATGGGCAAGATGACTGAAAGCCTCGTTTTCAGTAAAATGGAACAAGAAAGCAACTTGTAGGAAGTAACACATTGTGATGTGTGCAGTCCATTGAGTGATGAGGCATGCATTGAATATCCTTATGTTCTTACTTCACGGATGATTTGAGTAGATACTGAGTATATTTACTTGATGAAGCACAAGTCTGAATTATTGAATGGTTCAAGTAATTTCAGAGTGAAGTTGAAGATCATCGTGACAAGAGGATAAAATGTCTATGATATGATCATAGAGATGAGTGTCTGAGTTGTGAGCTTTGGCACGCAATTGAGACATTGTGGAAATTGTTTCACAATTAATACCGCTTGGAACACCATAGTGTGATGGTGTGTCCGAACATCATAGTTGCACCATATTGGATATGGTGCGTACCATGATGTCTCTTGTCGAATTACCACTATCGTTCATGGGTTAGGCATTAGAGACAACCGCACTCACTTTAATAGGGCACCACGTAATTCCGTTGAGATGACACCGTTTGGAGAAACCTAAGTTGTCGTTTCTTAAAAGTTTGGGGCTGCAACGCTTATATGAAAAAGTTTCAGGTTGATAAGCTCGAACCCAAAGCGGATAAAAGCATCTTCATAGGACACCCAAAAAAGTTGGGTGTACCTCCTAATTCAGATCCGAAAGCAATAGGGATTGTTTCTTGAATCGGGTCCTTTCTCAAGGAAAGGTTTCTCTCGAAAGAATTGAGTGGGAGGATGGTGGAGACTTGATGAGGTTATTGAACCGTCACTTCAACAAGTGTGTAGCAGGGCACAGGAAGTTGTTCATGTGGCACCTACACCAATTGAAGTGGAAGCTTATGATAGTGATCATGAAGTTTCGAATCAAGTCACTACTGAACCTCGTAGGACGACAAGGACGCGTACTGCTTCGGAGTGGTACGGTGATCCTATCTTGAAGGTCATGTTGCTAGACAACAATGAACCTACGAGCTATGGAGAAGCGATGGTGGGCCCATATTCCGACAAATGGTTAGAAGCCATGAAATCCGAGACAGGATCCATGTGTCATAACAAAGCATGGACTTTGGTGGACTTGCCCGATGATCGGCAAGCCATTGAGATAAATGGATCTTTAAGAAGAAGACGGACGTGGACGGTAATGTCACCGTCTATGAAGCTCGACTTGTGGTGAAGAGTTTTTCACAAGTTCAAGGAGTTGACTACGATGAGGTTTTCTCATCTGTAGCGATGCTTAAGTCCATCAGAATCATGTTAGCATTAGCTGCATTTATGAAATCTGGCAGATGGATGTCAAAACGAGTTTCCTTACCAGTTTTTGTAAGGAAAGGTTGTATGTGATACAATCAGAAAGGTTTTGTCGATCCTAAGGATGCTAAAAGGTATGCTAGCACCAGCGATCCTTCTAAGGACTGGAGTAAGCATCTCGGAGTTGGAATGTACGCTTTGATGAGATGATCAAAGATTTTGGATTTATACAAAGTTTATGAGAAACTTGTATTTCCAAAGAAGTGAGTGGGAGCACTATAGAATTTCTGATGAGTATATGTTGTTGACATATTGATGATCAGAAATGATGTAGAATTTCTAGAAAGCATATAGGGTTATTTGAAAGGTGTTTTTCAATAGAAAACCTGGACTAAGCTACTTGAACATTGAGCATCAAGATCTATGAGGATAGATTAAAAACGCTTAATGGTACTTTCAAATGAGCATATACCTTGACATGATCTTGAAGGTGTTCAAGATGGATCAGTCAAAGAAGGAGTTCTTGCCTGAGATGTAAGGTATGAAGTTAAGACTTAAAGCTCGACCACGGCAGAAAAGAGAGAAAGGACGAAGGTCGTCCCCTATGCTTTGGACGTAGGCTTTGCAGTTTGCTATGCTGAGTACCACACCTGATGTGTGCCTTGCCACATGTCTGGCAAGAGGGTACAAAAGTGATCAAGGAGTGGATCACCAGATAGTGGTCAAAATTATCCTTAGAGGAATAAGGATATGTTTCTCGATTATGGAAGTGATAAAGAGTTCGATGTAAAGGGTTACATCGATGCAAGCTTTAACACCTATCCGAATGACTCTGAGTAGCAAACCGGATACGTATAGTGGAGCAACCATTTGGAATAGCTCCAAGTGGAGCGCGGAAGCAGCATTTACAATATGACATAGAGAATTTGCAAAATACATACGGATCTGAATGTTGCAGACCCGTTGACTAAAACTTATCTCACAAGCAAAACATGATCAAACCCGAGAACTCATTGAGACTTAATCACATGGTGATGTGAACTAGTTTAGACACTAGTAAACTCTTTGGATGTTGGTCACATGGCGATGTGACCTATCAGTGTTAATCACATGGCGATGTGAACTAGATTATTGACTCTAGTGCAAGTGGGAGACTGTTGGAAATATGCCCTAGAGGCAATAATAAATTAGTTATTATTATATTTCCTTGTTCATGATAATCGTTTATTATCCATGCTATAATTGTATTGATAGGAAACTCAGATACATGTGTGGGTACATAGACAACACCATGTCCCTAGTAAGCCTCTGTTGACTAGCTCGTTGATCAATAGATGGTTACGGTTTCCTAACCATGGACATTGGATGTCATTGATAACGGGATCACATCATTAGGAGAATGATGTGATGGACAAGACCCAATCCTAAGCCTAGCACAAAGATTGTGTAGTTCGTATGCTAAAGCTTTTATAATGTCAAGTATCTTTTCCTTAGACCATGAGATTGTGCAACTCCCGGATACCGTAGGAATGCTTTGGGTGTACCAAACGTCACAACGTAACTGGGTGACTATAAAGGTGCACTACAGGTATCTCTGAAAGTGTCTGTTGGGTTGGCACGAATCGAGACTGGGATTTGTCACTCCGTGTGACGGAGAGGTATCTCTGGGCCCACTCGGTAGGACATCATCATAATGTGCACAATGTGACCAAGGGGTTGATCATGGGATGATGTGTTACGGAACGAGTAAAGAGACTTGCCGGTAACGAGATTGAACAAGGTATCGGATACCGACGATCGAATCTCGGGCAAGTACAATACCGCTAGACAAAGGGAATTGTATACAGGATCGATTGAGTCCTTGACATCATGGTTCATCCGATGAGATCATCGTGGAACATGTGGGATCCAACATGGGTATCCAGATCCCGCTGTTGGTTATTGATCGGAGAACATCTCGGTCATGTCTGCATGATTCCCGAACCCGTAGGGTCTACACACTTAAGGTTCGATGACGCTAGGGTTATAAAGGAAGTTTGTATGTGGTTACCGAATGTTGTTCGGAGTCCCGGATGAGATCCCAGACGTCACGAGGAGTTCCAGAATGGTCCGGAGGTAAAGATTTATATATGGGAAGTCCTGTTTTGGTCACCGAAAAAGTTTCGGGTTTTATCGGTAACGTACCGGGACCACCGGGAGGATCCCGGGGGTCCACCAAGTGGGGCCACCAACCCCGGAGGGCTGCATGGGCCAAGTGTGGGAGGGAACCAGCCCCAGGTGGGCTGGTGCGCCCCCCACAAGGGGCCCAAGGCGCAAGGGAGAGTGGGAAGGGGCAAACCCTAGGGCCCACCCCAGGCGCGCCTCCCCTCTCTCCCCCTCTGGCCGCCACCCAGCTGGCATCTGGGGGCTGCTGCCACCCTTGGGGAGGGAACCCTAGAGGGGGCGCAGCCCCCTCCCCT
Source organism: Triticum aestivum (assembly GCF_018294505.1). NCBI lineage: Eukaryota > Viridiplantae > Streptophyta > Magnoliopsida > Poales > Poaceae > Triticum > Triticum aestivum. The sequence goes on from NC_057798.1 coordinate 537,494,766, forward strand.
CCCCCTATAAATACTTGAGGCCTGGGGGCTGCTCAACAGATGAGTTTCTCCCTCTATTGGCGCAGCCCTACCTCTCTTACTCCTCCTCTCCCGCGGTGCTTGGCGAAGCCCTGCAGGATTGCCACGCTCCTCCATCACCACCACGCCGTTGTGCTGCTGCTGGATGGAGTCTTCCTCAACCTCCCCCTCTCTCCTTGCTGGATCAAGGCATGGGAGACGTCACCGGGTTGTACGTGTGTTGAACGCGGAGGTGCCGTCCGTTCGGCACTAGGATCTCCGGTGATTTGGATCACGACGAGTACGAATCCTTCAACCCCGTTCTTTTGAACGCTTCCGCTTAGCGATCTACAAGGGTATGTAGATGCACTCTCCTTCCCCTCGTTGCTAGTTTCTCCATAGATAGATCTTGGTGACACGTAGGAAAATTTTGAATTTCTGCTACGTTCCCCAACAGAAGTGCCATGTAGTCAACGTTCACATGACACCACTAAGGGAATCACAACATACATATCATAAAAATATCAAACACATATCAAGTTCACATGATTACTTGCAACATGAATTCTCCCGTGACTCAGGAACAGAAGTAACTACTCACAAATTATAATCATGCTCAAGATCAGAGGGGTGTTAAATAGCATAATGGATCTGAACATATAATCTTCCACCAAATAAACCATATAGTGATCTACTACAAGATGTAATCAACATTACTAGTCACCCACAAGTACCAATCTAAGGTTCCGGTACAAAGATTGAACGCAAGAGATGAACTAGGGTTTGAGAGGAGATGGTGTTGTTGAAGATGTTGATGGAGATGTCCCTCCCAAAGATGAGAGAGTTGTTGGTGATGATGATGGCGATGCTTTACCCCTCCGGGAGGGAAGTTCCTCCTGCGAAATCGCTCCGTTGGAGGGCAAAAGTGCTCCTGCCCAAGTTCCGCCTCGAGATGGCGGCGCTTTGTCCCGAAAGTCCCCTCCTATTTTTTTCTAGGTAAAAGTGACCTATATGCCGGAAGATGGGCTCTGGAGGTGGCCCGTGCTGAGCACAACCTACCAGGGCACGCCTGGGTGGCCTGGCGCGCCCTGGTGTCTTGTGCTCTCCAGGTGGCCACCCTCCAGTATTTAGTTTCTCCAATATTTCTGAAATATTCCAAAACAATCCTCCAGGAAATTTTAGCTCATTTGGAGATGTGTAGAATAGGTAACTCTGACATAGCTTTTTCAGGTCTAGAATTCCAGCTGTCGGCATCCCCCCTCTTTGCGCAAACCTTGCATATTATGAGATAAAAAGCATTAGAAATACTCCAAAAGGCATTATTATGCATAAAACATTATAAATAACAGTAGGGAAACATGATGCAAAATGGACGTATCTGGGAGAACAGTGAACATCCAGCCTCCTCGCGCCTTCCCAATAAAAAGGTAACCGCGAAGAGGCGCTGCTCATTCGCCCTTATTCCCCCTCTCCATCTTCTTCTTCCTACCAGAACTTCTTCCGCTGTCGCCGCCGCTGCTCCCACACCAGCCCAATCTTCCTTCGCTCTTCTTGAGCCCGCCATGGCGCCTAAAAAAGCTGACCCCAAGGGGAAGAAGGCAGCCAAGCCGCTCGACCGTCGGGTGAAAAATAAGAAGAAGGAACTGGAGGAGATGGAGAAATGGCGGAGAGAGAATGTGTCTTCTCGCAATTGTCTTTGTCAGCCAACCTCCTGATAGATAGGTACGCGTACCTAATACGTCTCCAACGTATCTATAATTTTGATTGTTCCATGCTATTATATTATCTATTCTGGATGTTTTCTATGCATTAATTTGCTATTTTATATTATTTTTGGGACTAAGCTATTAACCTAGAGCCCAGTGCCAGTTCCTGTTTTTCTCTATTTTCGAGTTTCGCAGAAAAGGAATACCAAACGGAATAAAACCTTCGCGATGATTTTTCTTGGACTAGAAGACAACCAGGAGACTTGGAGATGAAGTCGGAGGAGCCATGAGGCGGCCACAAGGACGGAGGGCGCGCCCAGGGGGTAGGGCATGCCCCCACCCTTGTGGGCCCCTCGTGCACCACCTGACCTAATTCTTTCGCCTATATATTCCCATATATCCCCAAACCAACAGAGGCATCCACAAAAATACTTTTCCGCCGCCGCAACCTTCTGTACCCATGAGATCCCATCTAGGGGCCTTTTCCGGCACCTTGCCGGAGGGGGGTTCGATCATGGAGGGCTTCTACATCAACACCATTGCCCTTCCCATGAAGCGTGAGTAGTTTAGCACAGACCTATGGGTCCATAGCTAGTAGCTAGATGGATTCTTCTCTCTCTTTGATTCTCAATACCATGTTCTCCTCGATGTTTTTGGAGATCTATCCAATGTAATACTTTTTTGTGGTGTGTTTGTCGAGATCCGATGAATTGTGGGTTTATGATCAGCTTATCTATGAATATTATTTGAATCTTCTCTGAATTCTTATATGCATGATTTGATATCTATGTAATTCTCTTCGAACTATCGGTTTGGTTTGGCCAACTAGATTGGTTTTTCTTTCAATGGGAGAAGTGCTTAACTTTTGGTTCAATCTTGCGGTGTCCTTTCCCAATGACAGTAGGACAGCAAGGCATGTATTGTATTGTTGCCATCGAGGATAAAAAGAAGGGGTTTTCATCATATTGCTTGAGTTAATTCCTTTACATCATGTCATCTTACTTAATGCATTACTCCGTACGAACTTAATACTCTAGATGCATGTTGGATAGCATTTGATATGTGGAGTAATAGTAGTAGATGCAGAATCATTTTGGTCTGCTTGACACAGACGCGATGCCTATATTCATGATCATTGCCTTAGATATCATCATAATTTTGCACTTTTATATCAATTGCTCGACAGTAATTTGTTCAGCCACCGTATTATTTGCTATCTTGAGAGAAGCCTCTAGTGAAACCTATGGCCCCCGGGTCTATTTTCCATCATATAAGTTTCCGATCTACAATTTTAGTTTCCGATCTACTATTCTTGCAATCTTTTACTTTCCGATCTGTAAACCCAAAATACCAAAAATATTTACCTTATCGTTTATCTATCTCTATCAGATCTCACTTTTGCAAGTAACCGTGAAGGGATTGACAGCCCCTTTATCGCGTTGGGTACAAGTTTGTTTGATTGTTTGTGCAGGTATTCAGTGATTTGTGTGTTGTCTCCTACTGGATTGATACCTTGGTTCTCAAACTGAGGGAAATACTTATCTCTGCTTTGTTGCATCGCCCTTTCAACGCAAGCTCAAGAAGTAGCAGGAAGAATTTCTAGCGGCGTTGCCCGGGAGATCTATGCCAAGTCAAGACATACCAAGTACCCATCATAAACTCTAATCTCTTGCATTACATTATTCTCCATTCGCCTCTCTTTTTCCTCTCCCCCACTTCTAAAACAATTTTCAAAAATATTTGCCTTTTCTTTCGCCCTTCTTCCATTCGATCGTTTGTTTGCTTGTGTTACCATGTGCCTTCTTTTTGCTTGCATCTTCTCTTGCTAAAATTTCATGGATCCTCATCCACTTGCTAATCTTTTTAAGAGATCCAATTAGGATGAAACAATTTCTAGTGATTTGAGTGCATTAGATTATGTTTATGAGGTTTTGCTTGAAATTCGTGAATCTGAAAGTTGTGATGAAGTGCTTTATGAAGTGATTCACGATAGATCTTTCAATGAAAAGTATGATTGCAATGATGTTATTATAAATTCTATAAATATCAATTATATTAATGACATGCAAAACCCCAAGCTTGGGGATGCTAGTTTTACTATGTCTGCCACTTATTGCAATGATCATGATTGGGGTGATAATGCTTCTTATGATATTGAAATTTTATTTAAGCCCCATGATGAATATGAGATTGATAATAGTGTTTGCAATAATATTGGAAGTGGGTTTGGAAGAGTGTCAACTTTAGATGTAGTGACCAGACCTCAAACAGTCCAGTCTCTGTGCATCAGTGTCATTCCTGGATCGGTAATGCTGACACGCACAGTACTTGAGGATTTATAACAGAGTTGCAATCACACACTTATTACAACGAATGTCTCAAAAGAGAACTTATTACAACAATATGGCTTAAGGCCATCTATAAACGATAATAGCGGAAGGCTTGGAAGATAAAGTGAGTCCATCAACTCCAACGGCATAGCTGAGTGAACGACAACGACCTATGGTACCTTACTCGTCGTCTTAAAAGTCTGCAACATGATATGTTGCAGCCCGAAACGGGTCAGCACATGGAATATGCTGGCAAAGTAACACATAGAGTAATGAACAAATAAATGATATCACTACATGCATATATGGCTGGTGGAAAGCTCTATGGTTACAGTTTTGCATAAAGCCAATTTTTCCCTACAACAAAGGAATAAATTTTATTTAACTATCATGGTGGTTGTTAAATATTGAGAAGGTTCCTCCAATTCAATCCCAATTAAGCATCATCAATTACCCAACAAAATTAATTTAGAGTGATGAGATCAACATGATAATCTAAAGATCCAGACACTCAAGATGTCCATAACAGGGGACACGGCTAACCATGATTAGTTTGTACACTCTGTATAGGTTTGCGCACTTTCCCCACAAGATTCGATCTCCTCCGTTAGATTTCTCGTACTACATGGTGTTTGAGAAACGGATGACCGAGACATAGTCTTTCAGAAGCATTAACTCTTTACTCTGGGTAGACAATACCACCTACATCCCCTACATCTGTTAGTCTACCACTGAAAGAGGTCACACAACATACTCAACTATGCTAGAGCCCATAATAGCTTGTGGCTGCACACGGAAGTTTCTAGCATGAATAATCTTATGATCCCTTTGAGCCTGGGTGGTGGACCGTAGGATGATCACACGGGTTCTCCGGGATATCCTAGGACAACACTGGATTCTCTAGGTGTCTGCAACCAATCCACCCAGATGTGATTTTAAGTAGCCACCTTAAGTTAACCATTAATTAACAATACTCACATCTGTCATGGATACACTCACCCAATCCACGTCTAAGAGCATAGCATAGCAATCCTAAGCATAACGTAGAAGTAACTCCCAAAGGTTTGATAATAAACAGGGCAATAGGTTCTACCTCATCATCTACTTCCAAAACCACATGTTATTCAGATTCAAACCATGCAATGTTTGAGGGTTGTAACTAATGCATAAAAACGGGGTAATAAAGGGATATGATCAAAGTGTTACTTGCCTTGCTGATGATCTGCAAAACCTAGAGACTCGTAGTAGCATGCTTCGCTCTACGGAAATTCTATTGCAAACAAACAATAACATACATAATCAATCAACTAGAAGCACCAGTGAAACTCAAATAAGAACATCTAACCAGAAAGTTCAACTGGAGAACTCCAGTTTGCAAAAAGAATCAAATCAAACGGAGGAACGAAACTCAAACTACAAAAGAAACAAGATCTGAACACTAATCTGGACTAAAGTCAATTTTTACAGTATCAAAATCTTGTTCAAGTAGGTTAAACAGAAAGAGGGCTTCGAGACAAAGATCTAGGCGTTTGTTTCACCCGATTCCGATAAACGAGCAAAAATATAAACTAAAACTAAGATCAGGGAAGAAATCGCGATCGAGAATAATCGCGAAAAAACCCTGGAAAAAGAAAAACTAACGAATAGGCTAACAAACGAACGTTCGTTGTCTGTGCTAAACTGACGAACAACGTTCATTCAAATGAACGTACGGACGAACGTCCGCAAACTAACTAAACCGTAAAAAACGAACTGATCTGGAAAAAAACGAATCTAGAGTTTTGAAATAAACTGATCGGTTTTCCAAAAAAATGGTAGCTACCTTGGTGTTCATGACGGCGGGCGGCGGCGGTTACTCCGGCGGGCGTGGGTCGGCGGCGGCGGGTGGCTCCGGCGACGGCGGCGGCGGCGCGGCGAGACGAGGTGGCGGCGGCTCGCGGCGGCGGCGGGATGCGGCGGCAGCGGCAGCTGGCGGTGGCACGCGGGTTGAGGCGGGGCGGGGCTAGGGTTCGGCGGGGACAGGCCTTGCGGCTTATAAAGGCCGGTCGGGCCAGAGTCCAGGTCGGACACGGTCCGGTTAGGTCGGTTACTCTTTTTTTTAAATAATTCCGACACGCAGAAAAACAAATAAAAGAAATACTAAACAGACTCCAAAAATCCTGAAATAAATTTTCACCGTCCTCTAAAAATATAGCGGACAAAGTGAACATTTGTTTGGGCCTCTAATGCAATTTTGGAAAACTTTTTTTTCCAATTCAAATAAAATAGCAATAAAACTTCAATTAAAATCCTTGTTTGATTTTAATATTTTTTCCTCCCATATTTCTTTATTTTGGAGAAGTCATTTTATCCCCTCTCTTTTATTTTCATATTAGAAATATACCAAGAGAAAAATAATTAAAACCAAATGATCCTCTTTTTAAAATTTGAGAAAACTCAAATATGAAAATAACGAAATCCCCAACTCTCTCTGTGGGTCCTTGAGTTGCTTAGAATTTCTAGGATCAAGCCAAAATGCAATAAAATATAATATGCAATGATGATCTATATATAACATTCCAAATTGAAAATTTGGGATGTTACAAACCTACCCCCCCCCCTCTTAAGATGAATCTCGCCCTCGATATTCGGGTTGGCTAGAAAATAGGTGCGGGTGGTCCTTCCATAGGTCTCCCTCTCATTCCTAGGTGGCTTCCTCCTCGGTATGGTGGCTCCATTGAACTTTGCAAAACTTGATAACTCTGTTGCGTGTGACTTGGCTGGCAAACTCGAGAATCTTCACTGGTTTCTCCTCATAGGTCAAATCACTATCCAACTGAATCGATTCCAGTGGCACTGTATCTCTCAGAGGAATATTGGCGATCTCTATGTGGCACTTCTTTAACTAGGAAACGTGAAGCACGTCATGAACTCCTGACAATTCGTATGGCAATTCCAGCTTGTAAGAAACTTCTCCCATACGCTCCAAAACTTTGTAGGGTCCCACAAAACATGGTGCTAACTTTCCCTTAACTCCAAAACGCTTAACTCCTCGAAGTGGGGACACACGAAGATATACTCTGTCTCCGACTTTGTAAACTGTCTCCTTGCGTTTAGAATCTGCGTAGCTCTTCTGCCGGGACTGGGCTACTTTGAGTCTGTCGCGAATCAATTTAACCTTCTCTTCAGACTCCTTAATCAAATCTGGTCCAAACAACTGACGGTCTCCAACTTCATCCCATAATAACGGTGTCCTGCACCTTCTTCCGTATAAGGCTTCGAAAGGGGACATCTTCAAACTCACTTGATAGCTGTTGTTATAAGAGAACTCTACATACGGCAAATTGTCATCCCAACTAGATCCATAGTCTAGCGCATAAACTCTCAACATGTCCTCCAGAATCTGATTGACACTCTTGGTCTGTCCATCCATTTGTGGATGAAAGGTTGTACTGAACTCTAGCCTAGTACCCAAAGTTTCATGCAACTGATTCCAGAACTTTGAGGTAAACTGGGTTCCTCTATTTGATACAATGGTCCTCGAAACTCCATGCAGACATACGATCCTGGTCATGTATATCTTTGCAAACTTCGCACTTGTATAGGTGGTCTTCACTGGGATGAAATGAGCTACCTTCGTTAATCGATCGACTACAACCCATATCGACTCATAGCCTGAACGAGTCCTGGGCAATCCCGTGATAAAATCCATGCCTAGCTTGTCCCACTTCCATTCGGGTATCGGCAATGGCTGTAGCAATCCTGCTGGCTTCTGATGCTCTGCCTTTACTCTCTGACATACATCACATACTGCTACATACTCTGCAATATCCTTCTTCATTCTGGTCCACCAGAAACTTTCCTTCAAATCCAGATACACCTTGGTGTTTCCTGGGTGAATTGAATATGGCGAATCATGGGCCTCCTGCAAAATCAACTTCCTGATCTCGGGGTCATTAGGCACATATACGCGATCCTCAAACCATAAAGTATCGTGCTCATCCTCACGAAATCCTTTGGCCTTTCCTTTGATCATCCTTTCCTTTATCTCAGCAATCTCCTTGTCAGTCTTCTGAGCTTCTCTGATCTTATCCATCAAAGTGGAATGAATTTCCAATGCTGCTATATAACCTCTCGGAACTATTTCCAAACATAGCTCGCGAAGATCTTCGGCTAACTCCTTGGGTAAATCTCCGGTTATGAGCGTATTGACATAACTCTTGCGACTTAACACATCAGCTACTACATTAGCCTTTCCGGGATGATAATGTAACTTCATATCATAGTCCTTAATGAGCTCCAACCATCTCCTTTGCCTGAGATTCAACTCCTTCTGCGTGAAGATGTACTTCAAACTCTTGTGATCCGTGTACACCTCACAGTGGTTTCTAATTAGAAAATGTCTCCACTTCTTCAACGCATGCACTACGGCTGCTGACTCCAGATCATGTGTAGCATAATTCAGCTCATGAGGTTTAAGTTGTCGTGAGACATATGAAACAACTCTTCCCTCTTGCATAAGCACTGCTCCAAGTCCTCGACGCGAAGCATCGCAATACACTTGATAATCCTTATGTTGGTCTGGAAGAATCAGCACTGGGGCTGTAACCAAACGCTTCTTCAACTCCTGAAAACTAGCCTCACACTCTTCAATCCATTTGAACTTGGTGTCCTTCTTCAACAACTCTATCATGGGCTTTGCAATCTTGGAGAAATTCTCTATGAACCTCCTATAATATCCTGCAAGTCCAAGAAAACTCCTGATCTCTCCAACTGATGTTGGTGCCACCCATTTAGTCATAGAAACGACTTTGGTGGGGTCTACTGCTATTCCTTCTCCAGATATAACATGTCCGAGCAATCCAACTTCCTTCAACCAGAATTCACACTTGCTGAACTTGGCATACACTGATGTCCCCTAAGCTTCTCGAGAACCAAACGCAAATGTTCCTTATGCTCCTCTTCATTCTTCAAGTAGACCAATATATCATCAATGAACACCACGACGAACTTATCCAGAAACTCCATAAACACTTTGTTCATCATGTTCATGAAATAGGCAGGCGCGTTAGTCGGACCAAATGACATAACGATATACTCATATAGCCGTACCTTGTGGCAAAAGCTGTCTTAGGTATATCCTTCTCTCGAATCTTCAGTTGATGGTATCCTGATCATAAATCGATCATGGAAAACACTTTAGCTCCTTGCAACTGGTCAAACAAATCATTGATCATCAGCAGTGGGTACTTGTTCTTGATCGTCACTTCATTCAACGCACGGTAATCAACAACCATCCTCAATGATCCATCCTTCTTTTCCACTAGAAGTACTGGACGTCCCCGAGGTGATGAACTTGGTCGAATAAAACCTTTATCCAGTAACTCCTTAATATTCTTCTTAATCTCCTCCAAATCCTTTGCGGGCATCCGATACGGTCTCTTTGATATTGGCCCGGTGCCTGGCAGAAGTTCAATAAAAAACTCAATGTCTCTATTCGGTGACATGCCTGGCACTCCTCCGAAAATACGTCGGGGTAATCCTTCACCACTAGTACTTCCTCCTGTATAACTCCTGATAAGGAACTCACCTGAGTCCTCTTCGGCACATGCCGGGATACATACTTAATCCTTCTTCCTTCTGGGGTGGTGAGCATAATCGACTTACTGGCACAGTCAATGTTCCCTCCATACTTCGATAACCAATCCATGCCTAATATTACATCCAGTCCTTGTGACTCCAATATTATTAGGTCAGAGGGGAACACATAGTTACCAATCCTTAGGCTTTGTTTGGCACTAGGGGATTGGAAGGGGTTTGAGAGGATTATCCTCGCGGGGGCCGCAAACCCCAAAAAAAACCCGACGGCCCATTTGATACGCGGAGTTTGCACGGGCCGATCCCCTCTAATCCCCGTCGATCCGCTCCTACCCATGCGACTCAGAACCCTCGTCGGGTGACTCGGGGAAGCAGAAGCATGGCCTCGGGCGCAAGGCTCCGCCGCCACCGCCAGCCCCCTCCAGGTTCTGTCGCCACCAGCCTCCTCCACGCCGGTCGGAGAGCTGGCTTTTTCTCCGGTATGTAACTACGCGCCTCCTCTCCCGTCTGTCCCCCTTTGCTCGTCGTCACCACGTACCCGCCGCCGCCACCGCCGCACGATGCACGAGACGCACCCTCTTCTGCAGTGCGACGGGCCTCCGCACGGCTGCCTCTTCGGAGTTGCTAGCGTCTGCGGTGGCTTGCACGGCCTCAACTATTGTGGCTGAATAAACCATACCTCGCCTAATTTTTTTCTGATGTGTAGTGAGGCCGATTAATTCATACGAACTAGCAGATTATATTCCTATGCTTGCAGCAACCAGGCGAGGGTGGGAATAAATTCAGTGTTATTTCCATGCTGAGCCTGTTTATTTAACTTGTTTCTGCCATGATTTTGTTACTGCTGCTAGAGTGTTGGGTCTTAGAGAAAACATGCCAGGAACCTGGGAATCACCATGCGTGCATTGCCTCCCATCTATTCAGCGCTCAATAATTGGGATAAGATGTTGGAGGAAGACAACATAAAAAAAACTGTAGTTCATCCAACAGAAAGAGTCACTATCCTTGCAAGAGGAAGAAGATACCATAACAGAACAGAGTAGTGCTACATTTGGGCATTTTCCTCACAAAATTTATCTTGAGTTGCCCCAAAAAATGATTTAAGCAAAAACTACATTATACCCTCCTGAGGTTTATACCAACAAAATACAGCTTACACCAGACACTAACTTACGAGACAAATGAAGTAACTTATTACAACAATGTACAACTCGTTGGTCCACGATTTTATTACCTGCTTTCTTATGTTTGTGCCGGGGTACAACAGTGAAAAATGAGCCCATTCGAGGGAGACAGCTTTTTTGTGTGTCATTGACTCTACAGATTGTGATGATTTGTTAAAAAATAATTGCTAGGTTATTATCTTCCTATCCGTCTTTGATGTACTCATACACACATCTATACATGGTTGTCGTGCTCATGTTATTTGTCAACATTCAGAATTATTTATCATAAGATTTAGATTATCTCACTTCCTGTTTGTACATGTATGCCCATAGTGCAGAATACACCTATGTGCATGGAAGTTCTGTTTGTAGTGTCTTCATCATACCAATAATCATAATTCAATGCCGGTCTTCATTAGTCGATTATTCACAATGAAAAACAAAGTTCATGGTAGTGTTGCTAGCTTCTCATTCATCCATCTTTTTATCTAGCTAGCTAACTAACTTTTGCATGCATGGATTGGAGGTTCAATATGAGCAGATAGTTCATAAAAAAACATTAGTGGAGAGAACTTGCTGATGTTGAACGAACTAGATGATGTAGTAACTTGTTGATGCTGAACCTACCCTATATATGTTGTTCGATCAGTACTTGTGATGTGAGCAAAGAAATAGAACTAGCACTACATGTCTATTTCCTATTTGATTAGTTTAGTATTTTCTGCACCATGCTTTTGCTGTTGCACAAGATTATCTCGAAGTATAATCTCCATGTGAAAAGAGTTTGATGCCCAGATCCTGTGGGGTAATAAGCTTCTTTGCATGATGATGCTGGTGCCTTTTGCATTAGATCTCAGTTTGTTGGCATCTTCATTATCTACTATTAGGATATGTTGATGATCTTCTGCAAACTATGCTTCTCTTCACTGTTAAATTATGTTATTTGATTTTTTAACATACTTCCATGAAAGAACATCAAACTGGAGTAGAAAGGACATCCCGAAAGATGCTATCCTGCTTTAAAAATCAATTGTTTGCTGATTAGCTGAACCCTACCCAGATTCTGTATCAGACATGCAGTATCTTTGGTTGAAGATACCAACTACTGTGGAAGTAATTCATGATTTACTAGTTTGTATCATTTTTTTCATTTAATTTTTCTCCTATATTTTTGATTAGCCTAATGGCCGATGCTTTCCGTTTGAGGCACAACTTGACTCAAACCTGAATAATGGCCTTGTGTTATCTACTCCCTTTGTATTATGCTTAGTTGCTTACTATGTTCCGGTGATACTTGATGAAATCTACTAACATACTTTCATATGTATTACTCCCTCTGTGAATAGAACTAATGTTCATCTAGGCACTCTAATTTTCATCTCTTTTTGTTTCATTCGGTTCTCAAGCACCAAAAGACGCCACAATAAACAAGCCGGACGAATAAATTTCTCTCAGGTTCTCAATGCTAGATGACCATGACACCAAAAGATGGATACATTTGTTTGCATTATCTTTGTTGCAAAATGATGTTGTGGCTGTGATGAACTGTTTCCTGCAAAAGATTATGTTATGATAAATTATGAATGTTGGGATTTGGGATTCAAAATCATGCCGTTATGTTGTTCCTGTGATGAGATATTGATATCAAGTCATGCAAAATTATGTTGTTGTTAGGAAACTGCTGCTAAATTATGAGATATTGATTTCAAGTCATTTTAGTCAGGTGACCTTTACAATTATGTAGCAAGGATATAAGGGGAGTTTGTTGCATTGTAAAGATTCGATTTTTATATGTTTTACACCATGTTATGTCATTATGACAAACCCTTTCTACCAAATAGATATTTTAAACAAAGAGAATTGTGAAAGGAAGGGTTTTGCGAATTCAAGGGGTTTTGAGGGGATTGGGTGGAAGAGGGGGATTCACCAAATCTCCTGAAATCCCCCTCCTAAAACCTCTACAATCCCTTCCTATCAAACAAGACCTTAAGGGCAACCGATCACACCATAAGCTGGCCATATACTCTGCTCCTGGCGAGGTTACTAACATGGGTGACCTAAGGGCTTGGGTTGGAAACTTATACTTATCCACAAATCCCCTTGATATGTATGAATGTGATGCACCAGTATAAAAAAGAACGAGTGTAGTAAATGACTTAACCAAAAACTTACCTATTACTGCATCTGGCTATGCTTCAACCTCCTCCACGCTACCGTGGTTCACCTGTTCTCTGTTGAAAGGGTTGGGCTTCTTCCCAGAGCTTCCGTTGCCATTTCTATTCTTTGATTCAGAACATTCGGTGGCGTAATGTCCATTCTTCCCGCACTTGAAACAAGTAATGTGACTTAGATCCTTCTTGGTGGGTGTTGCTGGGTTGGAACGGTTCTGACCGTTGCTTCCTCCATTCCCATTCCCACTCTTGGGGCCACTATGGTTATGCGGAATCCCTCCATGGAAGTATGGCCTCCATGGTTATGGTGAATGTGTCCTCCCGAGTTTGGGGTAAAACGGGGTCGCTGCTGAGCTCTAGAATTTTACTTCCCTTGTCCATACTTCCTCTTGAGGCTGTTTGTCGGTGTCAAAACCGGCGGATCTCGGGTAGGGGGTCCCGAACTGTGCGTCTAGGCGGATGGTAACAGGAGACAAGGGACCCGATGTTTTACCCAGGTTCGGGGCCTCTTGATGGAGGTAAAACCCTACGTCCTGCTTGATTAATATTGATGATGTGTGTTACAAGAGTAGATCTACCACGAGATCAAGGAGGCTAAACCCTAGAAGCTAGCCTATGGTATGATTGTTGTTCGTCCTACGGACTAAAGCCATCCGGTTTATATAGACACCGGAGAGGGCTAGGGTTGCACAGAGTCAGTTACAATGGTAGGAGATCTACATATCCGTATCGCCAAGCTTGCCTTCCACGCCAAGGAAAGTCCCATCTGGACACGGGGCGAAGTCTTCAATCTTGTATCTTCATAGTCTTGGAGTCCGGCTGATGATGATAGTTCGGCTATCCGGACACCCCCTAATCCAGGACTCCCTCAGTAGCCCCCGAACCAGGCTTCAATGACGAGAGTCCGACGCGTATGTTGTCTTCGGCGTTTGCAAGGCGGGTTCTTCTTCACGCTCCATGTATTTGCCGGATAGTGTCCGGTTGCTTCATAAATGCTGTGCTCCTTGGCTTCTACGTCCAATAACGGCCTTCTTCCACGTGTCGTACGAATGCGAAAAGCCAGGGTATTCTTACGTTTTCCCCCCTAGCTGCACGAATAAGCTGCCTATAAGAGAGGCGAGGATCCAGATCCAAATCACACCATCCTCCTTCCGCAAGTACTCATCGAGGCGCATCTGACAAAAAATCCATTCCAACATGGACAGTCGACGCGGCTCCTCTTCTCGCGCTCCCAGTCCTAAGCCAGGAGATTGGAGGAGATGCCCAGTCCCGCATAGAGAGTTAGCGGCGCTCCAAACAGAGGGATACCTTCCCCCGGCCTTTATGGTTCCGGTTCGAGCCGGACTGGCCACCTACAAGGGCGGGAAGCAGGCGGAGAGCGTCCCCAATCCCTTCAAAGGAGAGCGGGTATGCTTCGTCTCCTACTTGATAAGGGGACTCGGATTTCCTATACATCCTTTTCTCCGGGGGCTCCTGGAGTTCTATGGACTCCAACTTCACCACCTCACGCCTGCCTCTATTTTGCACATCGCGGGCTTTGTAGCTCTTTGCAAGCTGTTCTTGAGCATCGAGCCCCATTTTGTGCTGTGGAAGAGGCTGTTTTGCCTCGTACCCCGTTCTCACAAGGGGTCGATATATCAAGTGGGCGGAGCCGAAATATGGCGCATCGTCGGGACCGGATATCTATCCGGAACCCCGAAGAAGGCATCCGAAGACTGGCCTTCGGAGTGGTTCTATATGGAAGACGCCCCGCTGCCGGATCTAGTTCGGATCGGCCTCCCAGAGTTTGGCAACGCTCCTCTGAAGAAACGCCTGAGTTGGCGCCCGCGGAGCCCTCAACGGGAAGATGATAGGGGCGTCCACTATCTGATGGGTCGGATACGGCTACTAGCCCATTCCGGATTAACCATGATTGGAGTCATGGCCACATGCATTATGGGAGGGGTGCAGCCGCTCCAATACAGGGGCCACCCCATGTGGGATTTTAACGGGCAGAATGACGCCACCCGTCATGGCCGCACGGGACCGGGATCGGCCGCCGATCTGGTGAAGATCCTGTCCGGCTTGTACAAGGGGGAGGAGGAGGAATTTCTCCGCACGAGTCCATTGAATGGATTCTCCATGAATAACCCTCGAAGCTGGGTAAGCGGACGTTTAAATATCCGATCCGTGCTCTCAAAGATAAGTATCTTACCTTATGATTTCGACGCAGGAACTGCGCCGGGATGTGGAGGGCATAAACAGCCCAACTCCACAACCCGAGGATCCGGGAAGATCCCTCGATCCGGCCTCCGAAGAGGATCCGGACATTAAGGTGGATTTGATTGACGGGGTGTTCCACCAGCTCAGCATAGACAATGCTCTAGTTGCCATTACGGCTGACTACCCTGGTTTATGTCCGGCTTCCCAGGTGAGTACGACCGAAGTCCTGACACCATTACTTCGTCCTTGCGTATTTTAGATCACCGTATACCAACGGTGTCTTGCAGGAGGTGCCTTCAAGGCGAGAAGCCAAACCCGCGACGGCTGACCAGCAAGGATCAGTTCGGCCCAGTAGGCGGAAAAGGAGTGCAACGCGAATCGAAACGTCGCCGCAACGGTACAGCGCACCGCTGTTTTTAAGGGAAGGATCCCTAGGAGGTATATTAATGCTCATAACTTTGCCAGGAGAAAGAGCGCTTGCCGGACAATGTCCGGAGAGGTTGCCAATCAAGCCTCCGCCAGCCATGCTCAACCGCGTGGTCCGAAAGGGGAGGCGAACACAAGGCATGAGTCGGATGCTCCTCCAACGGAGGATGCCGACAGGCTGTCCGCCACCCGTTCTGAGGTGGAGAGCGCCATGAATCACAGGCGTCGCCGGACAGTTCTTCGTGACGCGTGTTTCTCCTCGGAGGCGTTGAACGCCTTTAATGCGGGAGACGCGCACCTCCATGCCGCTCAAGATGGTTTAACCAGAGCCACCGAGCAGTATGTGAAGGACATACGGGTAAGTAATTTTAATAGTTATATATGCCAGTAGCCCCCCGAGACTTAAAATAGTTAAAATAACTGACTTAAGGATCATTTATTATGCAGGATCTTACGAAGAAGAATACCCACCTGTCCCAGGAGCTGCAAGAGTGCAAGGCCCAACTTGAGGCCGCACTGACCGCCGCAGGAGGAGACACAGAGACCCCCTCCGGTAACACATATTTCAAAAATGTTTTATGGCGTGCGGCGTGCATATAAATCTGACAATAATATTGCAGATGTTGCCGGACTTGATCCGGACAAGCAACAGCTACTGCGCCAGTTGAAGGCCAGCGAGAGGGTGCTTATGAAGGTGCAGCAGGAGAGGAACAAACTCCAAGATTCCCAAACCCAGCTTGGAGAAGAGCTAAAAGGTGTTCGGGCCCAGCTGTCTGGCTCCTTGAAGGAGAATCAGCGGCTTCGTCGCGGCATCTATAGCAAGTGCTTGAGCAAACTCTTTTGAAAAGAAGAGTTCGGCGAGGAAGTCGGTTGACAAAAATATGTCTGTAGGTGTGCTCACAGGTCGCCCTATGGAGGAAATGCCCGGTTCAACGGGTGACCAACTTCCCGAGCTGGTGCAACTGTTTGAACGTGTCCGGCAGGCGATGAGTGGTGTCGTTCAGGCCTTATGGCCTTCCGTCACCCTACCTGAGGGCCTTGGAGGGCTTGCTGAGAAGCTTCAGGGAGTACGGCGACGTCTCCGTCTGTGGAAGATATCGGCCTGCCGTCAAGGCTCCAGGGAGGCCTGGGCCATGGTGAAGATGCGGTACCCGAAGGCTGACCCAAACCACATGGCCGAGGTCGAACCTGTGGGGCCTGATAGGAAGGAGATCCCTATGAGCTTGATGTACGGCCAAGTAGAGCTGGCTGCGAAATATTCCCAACATGACTGTAAATTAGACAGCCTGTTAGATGGGATTGAAGAGGAGTACAATCAGTCAGTTTGACGATGTAATTTTAAAATGACATGTAAAATGCCTTCTAGCCGGATTGTAGATCGTTTGCCTTTGCGGACCTTTTCGCTTCAACCTCGGGACCCAACAGTCCAGAGTGTGTCTGAATACCCTGACGGTTATAAAAGAACCGGGGCATGCGTGGAGACAAGGCGTAGGGGTCATAATTGCTTTATCAGACAAGTGCCCAACTAGCTATGTTATATTACATGGTTAGTAAGAAACATCTTCCAGGGAGAATAGTTCCGTTAAGGGTTCCTTTCCCTGGGAGGCATGCCCTAAAGTGCATGTCCGGACTGCGAAAATAGCAGAAAAAGCATCTAGGGGCAGATAAATAAGTAAGTAATAAATCATATTTCAGGTCACCGACCGAATATTCCCTTAAGAACGCTAGCCTTCGGCTTCACCCAGTCTGAGGTACACATCCGGCTGACCCGGCAGTAACAATCGCAGAGGTGCTCCCTTTACCTCCTAGCCGAACAATCGGGAACGTAGGGGTAAGCACAGGAGCCAGGCAACCCGGCTTGGCCAAAACTTAAGTCATATCGATGCATATAATGGTCATCAAAAGGTACATGCGGAAGTGTGACACATGTGGTGGGCATGAAGCCCATTAAATAAGCTTCTGTTAAAGAAGCCCCCAGGTATAACGAGTGTGAGTAGCACATCGAGTGAGTGCGAACGAAGCGCAGATTAACCCTCAAGAGGTTTGTACTGAAAGAGGGAGAAAAAAGGAGGGAAAACAAAGACAGCGAAAAAACATGAAAGGTGGACGGAGGAAGGAGACGAACCATGAGTCCGGCGCTAGGCGTAAAATCTTCGGAGACGGGCTACGTTCCATGGGTTTGGCTCGAGTTGGTTGTCAGATGCGTTGCGTAGACGGTATGCACCGTCGGTAAGGACTTGGTCGATGATGAAGGGACCTTCCCATTTGGGCTTAAGTTTGTCCTTTTTCTTGTCCGGCAGGCGTAGAACTAGCTCGCCAACATTGTAAGTTTTAGCCCGTACTTCTCTGCTTTGATATCTTTGAGCCTGCTGTTGATAGAATGCGGAACGGGATTTTGCCACGTCGCGCTCCTACTCTAAAGCTTCCAAATTGTCCTACCGATCCAACTCGGCTTCTCTTTCCTCGTACATGCGCACGCGAGGTGAGTCATGAATTATATCGCAGGGCAAAACTGCCTCAGCGCTGTATACCATAAAAATGGTGTGAATCCGGTTGTGCGGTTTGGCGTGGTCCACAGCCCCTAGAGTACGGAGTCGAGCTCCTCTACCCAGTGCGTGTTAGATTCCGTGAGGGACCGCACTAATCTGGGTTTAATGCCGCTCATGATGAGACCATTTGCCCGTTCCACTTGACCATTAGTTTGAGGGTGGTAGACTGAAGCGTAGTCGAGCTTGATGCCCATGTTTTTGCACCAGAGTTTAACCTCGTCGGCCGTGAAATTCGTGCCGTTATTAGTGATGATGTTGTGGGGGATGCCAAAACGGTGTACTACCCCGGATATGAAGTCTATCACAGGTCCGGATTCTGTCGTTTTAACCGGCTTGGCCTCTATCCATTTGGTGAATTTGTCCACCATGACCAATAAGTATTTGTGCTTGTGGGTTCCCCCTTTAAGGGGTCCAACCATGTCAAGCCCCCAGACCACGAACGGCCAAGTAATGGGTATAGTTTTGAGGGTGGTGGGTGGCATGCGGCTCTGATTAGCAAAGAGCTGGCAACCGACGCATCGTTGGACTAAGTCCTGAGCATCTGCCCGGGCGGTCTGCCAATAAAATCTTGTACGGAAGGCCTTGCCTACAAGGGCCCGGGCGGCGGCGTGGTGCCCGCCAAGTCCGGCGTGAATTTCAGCCAGGAGATTTCGCCCTTCCTCTTCGGAGATACACCTTTGAAGGACTCCGATTGTGCTTTTCTTATAAAGTTCTCCCTCATGGACCTTGTAGGCTTTAGATCGCCGAACTATGCAGCGGGCCTCATTTTGGTCTTTGGGAAGTTCCTGCCGGATTAGGTAGGCTAGGAATGGTTCCGTCCACGGGGCAATTACTGCCAGTATTTCGTGGGCTGAATCTGTTATTTCGTTGGCTGAGCCACCGACTGTGTCAGAATGTTCTGCGTTAGGTGATGTAGTTGGTTCCGGATTGTTATTTCCGGACTCCTCTTCCCATAATACGGATGGCTTGAAGAGCCGCTCCAGGAAGATGTTTGGAGGGACGGCGTCGCGTTTTGCGCCGATGCGTGCCAACACGTCTGCTGCCCGGTTATTATCGCGGGCGACATGGTGGAATTCGAGTCCTTCGAACCGGGCTGACATTTTTAGGACAGTGTTGCGGTAGGCTGCCATTTTCGGATCCTTGGCGTCAAAGTCTCCATTTACTTGGGATATTGCGAGGTTTGAGTCCCCGCGCACCTCTAGGCATTGAATACCCATGGAGATTGCCATCCGGAGGCCATGTAGAAGGGCCTCGTATTCGGCTGCATTGTTGGAGTCCGTGTACATTATTTGAAGCACGTATTGGACTGTGTCTCCGGTTGGGGACGTCAAGACGACGCTAGCTCCCAAGCCAGCCAACATTTTGGAGCCGTCGAAATGCATGATCCAATTGGAGTATGCGCCATACTCTTTAGGGAGTTCGGCTTCGGTCCATTCGGCGATGAAGTCAGCCAGAACTTGCGACTTGATAGCTCGTCGTGGTTTGTAGGTTATATCAAATGGTAAGAGCTCAATGGCCCATTTTGCAATCCTGCCCGTCGCATTGCGATTGTTTATAATGTCGTTGAGAGGTACTTCGGAGGCCATCGTTATGGAACACTCTTGAAAGTAGTGTCGCAGCTTCCGGGATGCCATGAACACCGCATACACTATCTTTTGATAGTGTGGGTACCGGGACTTGCATGGAATTAAGACAGTGGATACGTAGTACACTGGTTTTTGAAGAGGGAGTTTGTGCCCTTCTGTTTCTCGTTCGACGACGAGTACCGCGCTGGCAACTTGATGTGTTGCTGCGATATATAATAACATTGGTTCGCCCAGGTTGGGCGCGGCCAGGACCGGATTTGTTGCCAATACGGCTTTAATTTCTTTGAGTCCGGCCGTGGCAGCATTCGTCCATTCGAAATGTTCGGTGCGCCGGAGGACGCGATAGAGGGGCAATGCCTTTTCTCCCAAACGAGAGATGAAGCGGCTTAGAGCCACCATGCATCCGGTTAGTTTTTGTATTTGCTTGAGGTCTTTTGGGATATCCAATTGTGACAGAGCTCGGATCTTGGCTGGGTTTGCTTCAATTCCTCTACCGGATACAATGAAGCCCAAGAGCTTTCCGGCTGGCATGCCAAAAACACATTTTTCTGGGTTGAGCTTGATGTCATATCCTCGGAGGTTGTCGAATGTCACCCTCAAGTCGTCTACTAGAGTTTCGACGTGTTTGGTCTTGACGACCACATCGTCTATGTATGCCTCTACTGTTTTGCCTATCTGGGTGGCCAGACATGTCTGAATCATGCGCTGATATGTTGCGCCGGCGTTTTTGAGTCCGAAGGGCATTGTGTTGAAGCAGAATGGTCCGTATGGAGTAATAAATGCCGTTGCGGCCTGGTCTTTTTCTGCCATCTTGATTTGATGGTATCCGGAGTATGCGTCGAGGAAGCACAATGAATCGTGCCCTGCAGTAGCATCGATGATTTGGTCGATGCGAGGGAGAGGGAAGGGGTCCTTTGGACAGGCCTTGTTAAGGTCTTTGAAATCGACACAAAGGCGCCAGGATTTGTCCTTTTTTGGTACCATTACCAGGTTGGCTAGCCACTCCGGATGTTTGATATCTCTGATGAATCCGGCTTCTAAGAGTTTGGCTAGCTCCTCTCCCATTGCCTGTCTTTTGGGTTCGGAAAATCGCCGAAGAGCTTGTTTGACTGGCTTGAATCCTTTTAGGATATTTAGGCTGTGCTCTGCCAGCCTGCGTGGGATTCCTGGCATGTCTGAAGGGTGCCAAGCAAAAATGTCCCAATTTTCCCGAAGGAATTCTCGTAGTGTGGCTTCTACATCGGGATTTAATTGTGCCCCAATGGAGGTCGTCTTTGTGGGGTCCGTTGGATGGACCTGGAATTTGACTATTTCGTCTGCTGGTTTAAAAGAGGTGGACTTGGACCTCTTATCGAGTATCACATCGTCCCTATCCATCATGGAGCGCAGCGCAGTTAGTTCCTCTGCCGCTAGGGCTTCGGATAATGCCTCTAGGGCCAGTGTGGCTGTCTTATTTTCGGCGCGGAGTGCTGTATCTGGATCACTGGCGAGAGTGATTATTCCATTGGGTCCGGGCATTTTGAGCTTCATGTACCCGTAATGGGGTATATCTTGGAAGATTGTGAATGCCTCTCGCCCTAACAAGGCATGATATCCTCTGCCGAATGGGGCCACTTGGAATGTGACCTCTTCGGACCTGTAATTGTCCGGCGAGCCGAACACTACATCTAGCGTGATTTTTCCTATGCAGTGTACTTCTCGACTAGGGATTATTCCCCTGAAGGTTGTGCGACTTCGCTCAATGCGGCTCCAGTCAATTTCCATTTTTTGAAGGGTTTCTTCATAGATGAGGTTTAATCCGCTGCCGCCATCCATGAGTACCTTGGTAAGATGAAAGCCGTCCACTATCGGACTGAGGACCAATGCGGCTGGTGCTCTAGCTGTTCGAAATTTAGGTTCGTCGCTGGAATTGAAGGTGATAGCCGTGTCGCTCCATGGATTTACTGTTGCTACTTGGTAGACTTCGGCGAGGCTGCAGATTGTTCGTTTCCGCATGTTATTTGATGTGAAAGTCTCGAAGACTGTTAATACCGTACTGGTACTGTTGGGCTGGTTGCCCGGGGCTAAAAAGCCTTCACCACTTTTGGCCACCTGCCGTAGTATCCAACATGCTCGAAAGCTATGTGTTGGAGTGGCGCCCTCCGTACTGTGGATTTTGCAGGGTCCGTTGAGCCATCCCTCCAGTACGGTTCCATACCCTTTAGGGTTTTTTTGCTTTTTGGTTTTTAACCCAGGTGCTTGAGTATGATGCCTCTTTTATTTCGGACTGGGGTTGTATTCAGGGCCGGATTGTCCCAAAACCTAGTTTCGGTTTTCTAGGCACTCTCCATCGCGCAGTATTTTTGTACAATGGTCGCTAGGTCGGCGAAGCGTGTAACTTCGCGACGACTGATGGCGTTTATGATTCCCTTGTCCGTGCAATTGTTGCAGAAAATTGAAATCGCGCTTTCTTCACGGCAGTCCTTTATCCTGTTCATAACCAGAAGGAATCTGGCCCAGTAATGATGTACTGTTTCATCGGGCTCTTACCGTATTTGAGATAGATCGCTTATGTTTGGGTGGGCGGGTGGAATTAAGTTCGGAACCCCGCCCGGTCTGAGGCTCAAAGGCCAAGAAGCTTCCGGATTTGGAAGCTTGGTTTGTTGGATGCTTTCCAACGAATCTGGTCCGATGCCTGACTTTAGGTTCAGTATTTGATTGGCGTCCGTCCCTCCACGGGAATCCAGCATGGAGGGATCGGGAATCCAGACATAGTTGGTTTTCAACATAGAAGAAGAGTCGCCGCATTGTTCCTCTACCACAACAACGTGGTGGGTAGCCTAGGGAGAGTTAATTTCTCTCAGATCGGTTTTAAGCCCAATTTGATCATAGTCGGTAGCGACTCCCAGGGCGGCGATGCGATCCAAGAGCTCGTTTATGGAGGAGAGTTCCATCGGATCTAGCTGCTCGGCGAATTCCGAGCTGACGTGAAGATCGCTTTTGATGACCTGAGAGGTCATCGTCGGAGCGGTGGCCGAACAGGCGGTCATAAGAAAACCACCTAGCCGGATAGTTTGGCCGGCGGCCAAGGCTCCCTTGGCAACAGCGTCGTCTTTAAAGACGAGAAAAGGCATCCTTCCTGATCGCGACGGCACAGAAGAACTCTCAATGAAAGCACCAATGTCGGTGTCAAAACCGGCGGATCTCGGGTAGGGGGTCCCGAACTGTGCGTCTAGGCGGATGGTAACAAGAGACAAGGGACACGATGTTTTACCCAGGTTCGGGCCCTCTTGATGGAGGTAAAACCCTACGTCCTGCTTGATTAATATTGATGATGTGTGTTACAAGAGTAGATCTACCACGAGATCAAGGAGGCTAAACCCTAGAAGCTAGCCTATGGTATGAGTGTTGTTCGTCCTACGGACTAAAGCCATCCGGTTTATATAGACACCGGAGAGGGCTAGGGTTGCACAGAGTCGGTTACAATGGTAGGAGATCTACATATCCGTATCGCCAAGCTTGCCTTCCACGCCAAGGAAAGTCCCATCCGGACACGGGGCGAAGTCTTCAATCTTGTATCTTCATAGTCTTGGAGTCCGGCCGATGATGATAGTTCGGCTATCCGGACACCCCCTAATCCAGGACTCCCTCACTGTCTATCTGCTGCTGCTTCCCTTCAATCATAAGAGCTCTATCTACCAACTCCTGGTAGTTGTTGGAGGTTGCCACCATCAATTGCATGCTCAAGTCATCATTCAGTCCTTCCAAAAACTTCTTCTGCTTAGCAGCATCTGTAGCAACATCGTCCGGGGCATAACATACTAACTTACTAAAATCATCCACACACTGGCCCACTGTGCGTTCTCCTTGGCACAAGTTGTGAAACCCGTGCTTCTTCATGGCCATAGCTCCTGGTGAAACATGGGCAGTACGGAAAACCTGCTGAAACTGATCCCATGTAACAGTGTTAATGTGGTAAGTGGCTGTGAAATTATCCCACCATGATGTTGCGGGTCCATCAAGCTGGTGTGCAGCAAAACGCATTCTGTCCGTATTTGTGCATCCTGTAGTGGTCAGCTCCCTTCCAATCTTGTGGAGCCAGTCATCTGCAACAATCGGCTCGGTGCTACTGGAGAACACCGGCGAATTCAGCCTTAGGAAACGGGCTAAGTGATCAAAATATGGTGGTGGTGGTGGGTTGTTGTTGTTGTTGCCTTGGTTTTGATTCTGAACTAGTAGCTGCATCAGGGTATTCTACTGCTGGATCAACTGGATGAGCTCCGGTGGGAAGGCAGATCCATTGTCGCGTCTCAGAGGCATCTGATGGGTTTAGAAAAGATGAGAAAACAGAATAAAATGAGGTTTAGAGGGAAAACACTACCCATATGCACATGAGACAAACACAATCAATATCACTTCAATCAATTCAAACAAGGGCATACAATCGGTCTAACCATCGTTACAAAAGTGATTGGACTATACTATATACATGGGGGAATACTACTATTGATATGGTGGTCGACTAGAAAGTTTGATCGGTGGAAGACTCCATGATATCTGCTCCGGCTTCATCAACATAGTCATCATCGCTATCGTCGGGGTCTGAGTCGGTGCCGTCGATGATGATGTAGTCCTTGGATTCGTCGTCATCTCCTCCTGGCGCGGGGTCTCCCATGAACACTCCTAGCTTCCTTGTCAGGTCGTCATTCTTCTCCACTAATATCATCATTTCCTCCTCATATCCGTCGCATGTAGACTTGAGTTCCTCCTCTAGCTCCGAAATCTTGATCATAGCCTTCTTCAGATCTATCATGCATGCGCACATCTGGTTCTCCTGGTGGCGAATGTGTTGGTTTAACTCCTGGATGAAAGCTGCAATGGACCTATCCCTTCTGGTGCTGATCATCTCCCATTGCTCATGTCGGCGCCCACATATCTGGTAGATAGTGTCCTTAAGATCCTTGTGATAAACTTCTCCAATGCATCCCATGGCGATGTGGGCTGCCATTCTCTTTCCTAGACTCCAGGTTGTTGCATCGAAGGAAAACTCTATGGGCTCAGTGACTAGTGTCGGTTCAATATCCGGCGTATCTCGTAGTAGGGGTCCTAAGCTAGGCGTATTGGAGCGATGGTAACATGGACATGGGTTTTACCCAGCTTCGGGCTCTCTCGAAGAGATAATACCCTACATGCTGCTTTTGATTGTATTCATATGGGTGTAGTACAGAGTACATGTGTCTACCACAAGATTGTAGTAATGAATATGAGATTGTCTATTGACTAACCTGGCCTCGGTTTATATAAGACACCGGAGGCCTAGGGTTTAGGAGAGTCCTTGTCTTGGGCGCCAAGTCTTGTGGAGTCTTCCTCGTATGCGGCAGGAGCTGTCCGAATTGGCCCATGAGTATACGGCCATGGGGGTCCTCGGCCCAATCTAACTGATCGGGAGACGACATGGTGAGTACCACCTAGTCCAGGACACCGTCAGTAGCGCCCTGAACCAGTCTTCAAGTTTGGGACGCTCCTCGATTCTCCTGAACTGTTCTTCATCTTCGGCCGTCGGTCTTGAAAACTGGTTCAACAAATCTTCTCATCTTCGATCTTGAGGATCGCCGAAGTGCATCCGAAGTGCCTATACGTCGGGTATCCGAGGAGCCCCTTTAAGTTTTCGGCCTTTATCAATGCCTTGTTATTTTTATGCCATACCTCGGGTTTGGAGTTGTTCCCGGGAGGCAGTGTCCTCTTGCGTCCGCGCTCCAACACCGGACTGCATTCGAGGTATCTTTTGCAGCCGAGCATCAATGTCGGACCGCTTCCGAGCTCCAATGCCGGAGTGTATCTGATACGTCTCCAACATACCTATAATTTTTGATTGTTTCATGCTATTATATTGCCTGTTTTGGATGCTTATGGGCTTTATTCTGCATATTTATATCATTTTTGGGACTAACCTACTAACCGGAGGCCCAGCCCATATTGCTATTTTTTTTTGGCTATTTCAGTATTTCGAAGAAAAGGAATATCAAACGGAGTCCAAACGGAATGAAACCTTTGGGAGCGTTATTTTTGGAACAAATCTGATCCGGAGAGCCTGGAGTGCAAGTCAAGAAAGCTCCGAGGGCCCCACGAGATAGGAGAGCGCCCCCCTATCTCGTGGGCCTCTCGGGCGTCCACCAACGTACTTCTTCCTCCTATATATACCTATGGACCCCGAAAACATCCAGGGGCACCACGAAACACAATTTCCACCACCGTAACCTTCTGTATCCGCGAGATCCCATCTTGGAGCCTTCATCGACACTTTGCCGGAGGGGGAATCTACCACGGAGGGCCTCTACATCAACATCCTGGCCCCTCCTATGAGTTGTGAGTAGTTTACTACAGACCTACGGGTCCATAGTTATTAGCTAGATGGCTTCTTCTCTCTTTTTGGATCTCAATACAATGATCTCCCCCTCTCTTGTGGAGATCTATTCGATGTAATCTCTTTTTGCGGTGTGTTTGTCAAGATCCGATGAATTGTGAGTTTATGTTCATATTTATCTATGGTTATTAATTGAATCTTCTCTGAATTCTTTTATGTATGATTGAGTTATCTTTGCAAGTCTCTTCAAATTATCGGTTTGGTTTGGCCTACTAGATTGATCTTTCTTGCCATGGGAGAAGTGCTTAGCTTTGGGTTCAATCTTGCGGTGTTCTTACCCAGTGACAGAAAGGGTTGCAAGACACGTATTGTATTGTTGCCATCAAGGATAACAAGATGGGGTTTATATCATATTGCATGAGTTTATCCCTCTACATCATATCATCTTGCTTAATGTGTTACTCCGTTCTTATGAACTTAATACTCTAGATGCATGCTGGATAGCGGTCGATGTGTGGAGTAATAGTAGTAGATGCGGGCAGGAGTCGGTCTACTTGTTTTGGATGTGATGCCTATATACATGATCATGCCTAGATAACGTCATAATTATTTGCTTTTCTATCAATTGCTTGACAGTAATTTGTTCACCCACCGTAATACTTATGCTCTCGAGAGAAGCCTCTAGTGAAACCTATGGCCCCTGGGTCTATCTCTTATCATATTTGCTTTCAATCTACTTTTATTTGCATCTTTACTTTCTTGCATCTATATCATAAAATACCAAAAATATATCTATCTTATCATAATATCTTTATTAGATCTCACTTTCGCAAGTGGTCGTGAAGGGATTGACAACCCCTTTATTGCGTTGGTTGTGAGTTCTCAGTTTGTTTGTGTAGGTGCGTGGGACTTTTGAGGAGCCTCCTACTGGATTGATACCTTGGTTCTCAAAAACTAAGGTAAATACTTACGCTACACTTGCTGCATCACCCTCTCCTCTTCGGGGAAAACCAACGCTAGCTCAAGACGTAGCAAGAAGGATTTCTGGCGCCGTTGCCGGGAGGTCTTCGCTCAAGTCAAGACATACCAAGTACCCATCACAAACTCATCTCCCTCACATTTACATTATTTGCCTTTTGCCTCTTGTTTTCCTCTCCCCCACTTCACCCTTGCTATTTTATTCGCCCTCTCTTTCCCAATCTCCTCCTCTCTTTTCGCTCGCCTTTTTCCATTTACCGTTTTCTGTTTGCTTGTGTGTTGGATTACTTGTTGCCATGGCACAATATAATACCAAGTTGTGTGATTTCTCGAATACCAATAATAATGATTTCCTTAGTACTCCGATTGCTCCTTTAATGATGTTGAGTCTTGTGAAATCAATACTGCCTTGCTGAATCTTGTTATGAAAGATCAATTCGCCGGCCTTCCTAGTGAAGATGCCGCTACTCATCTAAACAATTTTGTTGATTTGTGTGACATGCAAAAGAAGAAAGATACGGATAAAAATATTGTCAAATTGAAGTTATTTCCGTTTTCACTTAGAGATCGTGCTAAAGTTTGGTTTTCATCTTTGCCTAAAAATAGTATTAATTCTTGGAACAAGTGCAAAGATGCTTTTATTGTTGGGTTTCGTAGTAATTTCAAAAAATTTCCTACGCACACGCAGGATCATGTGATGCATAGCAACGAGGGGAAGAGTATTGTCTACGTACCCTACGCAGACCGACTGCGGAAGCGATGACACGACGTGGAGGAAGTAGTCGTACGTCTTCACGATCCAACCGATCAAGCACCGAAACTATGGCACCTCCGAGTTCGAGCACACGTTCAGCTCGATGACGATCCCCGGACTCCGATCCAGCAAAGTGTCGGGGAAGAGTTCCGTCAGCACGACGGCGTGGTGACGATCTTGATGAACTACAGCAGCAGGGCTTCGTCTAAACTCCGCTACAGTATTATCGAGGAATATGGTGGCAGGGGGCACCGCACACGGCTAAGGAATCGATCACGTGGATCAACTTGTGTCAACTTGTGTGTTTAGAGGTGCCCCTGCCTCCGTATATAAAGGAGGAGAGGAGGGGAGGCTGGCCGGCCAAGGGGGGGAGGCGCAGGAGAGTCCTATTCCCTCTGGGAGTAGGATTCCCCCTCCAATCCTAGTCCAACTAGGATTCCTCGGAGGGGAAAAGAGGAGGAGGGGGCCGGCCACCTCTCCTAGTCCTAATAGGACTAGGGGAAGGGGGGGGGCGCAGCCCAACTAGGGCAGCCCCTTCTCTTTTCACTAAGGCCCACTATGGCCCAAATAGCTCCCGGGGGGTTCCGGTAACCCTCCCGGTATTCCGGTAAAATCCCGATTTCACCCGGAACACTTCCGATATCCAAATATAGGCTTCCAATATATCAATCTTTACGTCTCGACCATTTCGAGACTCCTCGTCATGTCCGTGATCACATCCGGGACTCCGAACAACCTTCGGTACATCAAAATGCATAAACTCATAATATTACTGTCATCGTTACCTTAAGCGTGCGGACCCTACGGGTTCGAGAACAATGTAGACATGACCGAGACACGTCTCTGGTCAATAACCAATAGCGGGACCTGGATGCCCATATTGGCTCCTACATATTCTACGAAGATCTTTATCGGTCAGACCGCATAACAACATACGTTGTTCCCTTTGTCATCGGTATGTTACTTGCCCGAGATTCGATCGTCGGTATCCAATACCTAGTTCAATCTCGTTACCGGCAAGTCTCTTTACTCGTTCCGTAATACATCATCTCACAACTAACATATTAGTTGTAATGCTTGCAAGGCTTATGTGATGTGTATTACCGAGAGGGCCCAGAGATACCTCTCCAACAATCGGAGTGACAAATCCTAATCTCGAAATACGCCAACCCAACATCGACCATTGGAGACACCTGTAGTACTCCTTTATAATCACCCAGTTATGTTGTGACGTTTGGTAGTACCCAAAGTGTTCCTCCGGTAAACGGGAGTTGCATAATCTCATAGTCATAGGAACATGTATAAGTCATGAAGAAAGCAATAGCAACATACTAAACGATCGGGTGCTAAGCTAATGGAATGGGTCATGTCAATCAGATCATTCTACTAATGATGTTACCTCGTTAATCAAATAACAACTTATTGTTCATGGTTAGGAAACATAACCATCTTTGATTAACGAGCTAGTCAAGTAGAGGCATACTAGTGACACTCTGTTTGTCTATGTATTCACACATGTATTATGTTTCCGGTAAATACAATTCTAGCATGAATAATAAACATTTATCATGATTATAAGGAAATAAATAATAACTTTATTATTGCCTCTAGGGCATATTTCCTTCAGTCTCCCACTTGCACTAGAGTCAATAATCTAGATTACACTGTAATGATTCTAACACCCATGGAGCCTTGGTGCTGATCATGTTTTGCTCGTGGAAGAGGCTTAGTCAACGGGTCTGCAACATTCAGATCCGTATGTATCTTGCAAATCTCTATGTCTCCCACCTGGACTAGATCCCGGATGGAGTTGAAGCGTCTCTTGATGTGTTTGGTCCTTTTGTGAAATCTGGATTCCTTTGCTAAGGCAATTGCACCAGTATTGTCACAAAAGATTTTCATTGGACCCGATGCACTAGGTATGACACCTAGATCGGATATGAACTCCTTCATCCAGACTCCTTCATTTGCTGCTTCCGAAGCAGCTATGTATTCCGATTCACATGTAGATCCCGCTACAACGCTTTGTTTAGAACTGCACCAACTGACAGCTCCACCGTTTAATGTAAACACGTATCCGGTTTGCGATTTAGAATCGTCCGGATCAGTGTCAAAGCTTGCATCAACGTAACCTTTTACGGTGAGCTCTTTGTCACCTCCATATACGAGAAACATATCCTTAGTCCTTTTCAGGTATTTCAGGATGTTCTTGACCGCTGTCCAGTGATCCACTCCTGGATTACTTTGGTACCTCCCTGCTAAACTTATAGCAAGGCACACATCAGGTCTGGTACACAGCATTGCATACATGATAGAGCCTATGGCAGATGCATAGGGAACATCTTTCATATTCTCTCTATCTTCTGCAGTGGTCGGGCATTGAGTCTTACTCAATTTCACACCTTGTAACACAGGCAAGAACCCTTTCTTCGCTTGATCCATTTTGAATTTCTTCAAAATTTTGTCAAGGTATGTGCTTTGTGAAAGTCCAATTAAGCGTCTTGATCTATCTCTATAGATCTTAATGCCTAATATGTAAGCAGCTTCACCGAGGTCTTTCATTGAAAAACTTTTATTCAAGTATCCCTTTATGCTATCCAGAAATTCTATATCATTTCCAATCAGTAATACGTCATCCACATATAATATCAGAAATGCTACAGAGCTCCCACTCACTTTCTTGTAAATACAGGCTTCTCCAAAAGTCTGTATAAAACCAAATGCTTTGATCACACTATCAAAACGTTTA
This sequence comes from Triticum aestivum, assembly GCF_018294505.1. Classification (NCBI taxonomy): domain Eukaryota; kingdom Viridiplantae; phylum Streptophyta; class Magnoliopsida; order Poales; family Poaceae; genus Triticum; species Triticum aestivum. Next base: position 537,525,300 of record NC_057798.1, read on the forward strand.
TTCCAACTCCGAGAGGCTTGCACCAGTCCATAAATGGATCGCTGGAGCTTGCACACTTTGTTAGCTCCCTTTGGATCGACAAAACCTTCTGGTTGCATCATATACAACTCTTCTTCCAGAAATCCATTCAGGAATGCAGTTTTGACATCCATCTGCCAAATTTCATAATCATAAAATGCGGCAATTGCTAACATGATTCGGACGGACTTAAGCATCGCTACGGGTGAGAAGGTCTCATCGTAGTCAATCCCTTGAACTTGTCGAAAACCTTTTGCGACAAGTCGAGCTTTGTAGACAGTAACATTACCATCAGCGTCAGTCTTCTTCTTAAAGATCCATTTATTCTCAATTGCTTGCCGATCATCGGGCAAGTCAACCAAAGTCCATACTTTGTTCTCATACATGGATCCCATCTCAGATTTCATGGCTTCAAGCCATTTTGCGGAATCTGGGCTCACCATCGCTTCTTCATAGTTCGTAGGTTCATCATGATCTAGTAGCATGACTTCCAGAACAGGATTTCCGTACCACTCTGGCGCGGATCTTACTCTGGTTGATCTACGTGGTTCAGTAGTATCTTGATCTGAAGTTTCATGATCATTATCATTGGCTTCCTCACTATCCGGTGTAGGTGTCACTGAAACAGTTTTCTGTGATGAACTACTCTCCAGTAAGGGAGCAGGTACAGTTACCTCGTCAAGTTCTACTTTCCTCCCACTCACTTCTTTCGAGAGAAACTCATTCTCCAGAAATGATCCATTCTTAGCAATGAATGTTTTGCCTTCGGATCTGTGATAGAAGGTGTACCCAACAGTTTCCTTTGGGTATCCTATGAATACACATTTCTCCGATTTGGGTTCGAGCTTATCAGGTTGAAGCTTTTTCACATAAGCATCGCAGCCCCAAACTTTAAGAAACGACAACTTTGGTTTCTTGCCAAACCATAGTTCATAAGGCGTCGTCTCAACGGATTTTGATGGTGCCCTATTTAACGTGAATGCGGCCGTCTCTAAAGCATAACCCCAAAATGATAGCGGTAAATCTATAAGAGACATCATAGATCGTACCATATCTAGTAAAGTACGATTACGACGTTCGGACACACCATTGCGCTGTGGTGTTCCGGGTGGCGTGAGTTGTGAAACTATTCCACAGTTTTTCAAATGTACACCAAACTCGTAACTCAAATATTCTCCTCCACGATCAGATCGTAGAAACTTTATTTTCTTGTTACGATGATTTTCAACTTCACTCTGAAATTCTTTGAACTTTTCAAATGTTTCAGACTTATGCTTCATTAAGTAGATATATCCATATCTGCTCAAATCATCTGTGAAGGTGAGAAAATAACGATATCCGCCACGAGCCTCAATATTCATCGGACCACATACATCGGTATGTATGATTTCCAACAAATCTGTTGCTCTCTCCATAGTACCGGAGAACGGTGTTTTAGTCATCTTGCCCATGAGGCACGGTTCGCAAGTACCAAGTGATTCATAATCAAGTGGTTCCAAAAGTCCATTAGTATGGAGTTTCTTCATGCGTTTTACACCGATATGACCTAAACGACAGTGCCACAAATAAGTTGCACTTTCATTATCAACTCTGCATCTTTTGGTTTCAACATTATGAATATGTGTATTACTACTATCGAGATTTAGTAAGAATAGACCACTATTCAAGGGTGCATGACCATAAAAGATATTACTCATATAAATAGAACAACCATTATTCTCTGATTTAAATGAATAACCGTCTCGCATTAAACAAGATCCAGATATAATGTTCATGCTCAACGCTGGCACCAAATAACAATTATTTAGGTCTAATATTAATCTCGAAGGTAGATGTAGAGGTAGCGTGCCGACCGCGATCACATCGACTTTGGAACCGTTTCCCACGCGCATCGTCACCTCGTCCTTAGCCAATCTTCGCTTAATCCGTAGCCCCTGTTTCGAGTTGCAAATATTAGCAACAGAACCAGTATCAAATACCCAGGTGCTACTGCGAGCATTGGTAAGGTACACATCAATAACATGTATATCACATATACCTTTGTTCACCTTGCCATCCTTCTTATCCGCCAAATACTTGGGGCAGTTCCGCTTCCAGTGACCAGTCTGCTTGCAGTAGAAGCACTCAGTTTCAGGCTTAGGTCTAGACTTGGGTTTCTTCTCTTGAGCAGCAACTGGCTTGCTGTTCTTCTTGAAGTTCCCTTTCTTCTTTCCTTTGCCCTTTTTCTTGAAACTAGTGGTTTTGTTAACCATCAACACTTGATGCTCCTTTTTGATTTCTACCTCCGCAGCTTACAGCATTGCGAAGAGCTCGGGAATAGTCTTGTTCATCCCTTACATATTATAGTTCATCACGAAGCTCTTGTAGCTTGGTGGCAGTGATTGGAGAATTCTGTCAATGACGCAATCATCCGGAAGATTAACTCCCAATTGAATCAAGTGATTATTATACCCAGACATTTTGAGTATATGCTCACTGACAGAACTGTTCTCCTCCATCTTGCAGCTATAGAACTTATTGGAGACTTCATATCTCTCAATTCGGGCATTTGCTTGAAATATTAACTTCAACTCCTGGAACATCTCATATGCTCCATGACGTTCAAAACGTCGTTGAAGTCCCGATTCTAAGCCGTAAAGCATGGCACACTGAACTATTGAGTAGTCATCAGCTTTGCTCTGCCAGACGTTCATAACATCTGGTGTTGCTCCAGCAGCAGGCCTGGCACCCAGCGGTGCTTCCAGGACGTAATTCTTCTGTGCAGCAATGAGGATAATCCTCAAGTTACGGACCCAGTCCGTGTAATTGCTACCATCATCTTTCAACTTTGCTTTCTCAAGGAACGCATTAAAATTCAACGGAACAACAGCACGAGCCATCTATCTACAATCAACATAAACAAGCAAGATACTTTAAGGGACTAAGTTCATGATAAATTTTAAGTTCAATTAATCATATTACTAAAGAACTCCCACTTAGATAGACATCCCTCTAATCCTCTAAGTGATCACGTGATCCAAATCAACTAAACCATGTCCGATCATCACGTGAGATGGAGTAGTTTCATCGGTGAACATCATTATGTTGATCATATCTACTATATGATTCACCTCGACCTTTCGGTCTCCGTGTTCCGAGGCCATATCTGCATATGCTAGGCTCGTCAAGTTTAACCTGAGTATTCTGCGTGCGCAACTGTTTTGCACCCGTTGTATTTGAACGTAGAGCCTATCACACCCGATCATCACGTGGTGTCTCAGCACGAAGAACTTTCGCAACGGTGCATACTCAGGGAGAACACTTCTTGATAATTTAGTGAGAGATCATCTTATAATGCTACCGTCAATCAAAGCAAGATAAGATGCATAAAAAGATAAACATCACATGCAATCAATATAAGTGATATGATATGGTCATCATCATCTTGTGCTTGTGATCTTCATCTCCGAAGTACCGTCATGATCACCATCGTCACCGGCGCGACACCTTGATCTCCATCGTAGCATCGTTGTCGTCTCGCCAATCTTATGCTTCCACGACTATCACTACCGTTTAGTAATAAAGTAAAGCATTACATCGCGATTGCATTGCATACAATAAAGCGACAACCATATGGCTCCTGCCAGTTGCCGATAACTCGGTTACAAAACATGATCATCTCATACAATAAAATTCAGCATCATGCTTTGACCATATCACATCACAACATGCCCTGCAAAAACAAGTTAGACGTCCTCTACTTCGTTGTTGCTTGTTTTACGTGGCTGCTACGGGCTTAAGTAAGAACCAATCTCACCTACGCATCAAAACCACAACGATAGTTTGTCAAATAGACTCTGTTTTAACCTTCGCAAGGACCGGGCGTAGCCATACTTGGTTCAACTAAAGTTGGAGAGGCAGTCGCCCGCAAGCCATCTCTGTGCAAAGCACGTCGAGGGAACCGGTCTCGCGTAAGCGTACGCGTAAGGTTGGTCCGGGTCGTCTCGTCCAACAATACCGCCGAACCAAAGTATGACATGCTGGTAGGCAGTATGACTTGTATCGTCCACAACTTACTTGTGTTCTACTCGTGCATATAACATCAACATCAATAACCTAGGCTCGGATGCCACTGTTGGGTTTCGTAGTAATTTCAAAAAATTTCCTACGCACACGCAGGATCATGTGATGCATAGCAACGAGGGGAAGAGTATTGTCTACGTACCCTACGCAGACCGACTGCGGAAGCGATGACACGACGTGGAGGAAGTAGTCGTACGTCTTCACGATCCAACCGATCAAGCACCGAAACTACGGCACCTCCGAGTTCGAGCACACGTTCAGCTCGATGACGATCCCCGGACTCCGATCCAGCAAAGTGTCGGGGAAGAGTTCCGTCAGCACGACGGCGTGGTGACGATCTTGATGAACTACAGCAGCAGGGCTTCGCCTAAACTCCGCTACAGTATTATCGAGGAATATGGTGGCAGGGGGCACCGCACACGGCTAAGGAATCGATCACGTGGATCAACTTGTGTCAACTTGTGTGTTTAGAGGTGCCCCTGCCTCCGTATATAAAGGAGGAGAGGAGGGGAGGCTGGCCGGCCAAGGGGGGGAGGCGCAGGAGAGTCCTATTCCCTCTGGGAGTAGGATTCCCCCTCTAATCCTAGTCCAGCTAGGATTCCTCGGAGGGGAAAAGAGGAGGAGGGGGCCGGCCACCTCTCCTAGTCCTAATAGGACTAGGGGAAGGGGGGGCGCGCAGCCCAACTAGGGCAGCCCCTTCTCTTTTCACTAAGGCCCACTATGGCCCAAATAGCTCCCGGGGGGTTCCGGTAACCCTCCCGGTATTCCGGTAAAATCCCGATTTCACCCGGAACACTTCCGATATCCAAATATAGGCTTCCAATATATCAATCTTTACGTCTCGACCATTTCGAGACTCCTCGTCATGTCCGTGATCACATCCGGGACTCCGAACAACCTTCGGTACATCAAAATGCATAAACTCATAGTATTACTGTCATCGTTACCTTAAGCGTGCGGACCCTACGGGTTCGAGAACAATGTAGACATGACCGAGACACGTCTCTGGTCAATAACCAATAGCGGGACCTGGATGCCCATATTGGCTCCTACATATTCTACGAAGATCTTTATCGGTCAGACCGCATAACAACATACGTTGTTCCCTTTGTCATCGGTATGTTACTTGCCCGAGATTCGATCGTCGGTATCCAATACCTAGTTCAATCTCGTTATCGGCAAGTCTCTTTACTCGTTCCGTAATACATCATTTCACAACTAACATATTAGTTGCAATGCTTGCAAGGCTTATGTGATGTGTATTACCGAGAGGGCCCAGAGATACCTCTCCATCAATCGGAGTGACAAATCCTAATCTCGAAATACGCCAACCCAACATCGACCATTGGAGACACCTGTAGTACTCCTTTATAATCACCCAGTTACGTTGTGACGTTTGGTAGTACCCAAAGTGTTCCTCCGGTAAACGGGAGTTGCATAATCTCATAGTCATAGGAACATGTATAAGTCATGAAGAAAGCAATAGCAACATACTAAACGATCGGGTGCTAAGCTAATGGAATGGGTCATGTCAATCAGATCATTCTACTAATGATGTGACCTCGTTAATCAAATAACAACTCATTGTTCATGGTTAGGAAACATAACCATCTTTGATTAACGAGCTAGTCAAGTAGAGGCATACTAGTGACACTCTGTTTGTCTATGTATTCACACATGTATTATGTTTCCGGTAAATACAATTCTAGCATGAATAATAAACATTTATCATGATTATAAGGAAATAAATAATAACTTTATTATTGCCTCTAGGGCATATTTCCTTCATTTATCTCTAAGTATTTTCCTCCCGCTAAGATCATCACTCTTAGGAATGATATTATGAATTTTAAACAACTTGGTCATGAGCATGTTGCCCAATCTTGGGAAATAATGAAATTGATGCTTCGCAATTGCCCTACTCATGGTTTAAATTTATGGATGATCATACAAAATTTTTATGCCGGTTTGAACTTTGCTTCTAGAAATCTCTTAGATTCGGCCGTGGGAGGCACGTTTATGGAAATTACATTAGGAGATGCTACAAAATTGCTTGATAATATATGTCTAATTATTCTCAATGGCACACCGAAAGATCTTCTAGTAAAAAAGTGCATGCTATAGAAGAAATCAATGTTTTGAGTGGAAAAATGGATGAACTTATGAAGATGTTTGCTACTAAAAATACTCCTCTTGATCCCAATGATATTCCTTTGTCTTCTTTGATTGAGAATAATAATGAATCTATGTATGTGAATTTTGTTGGTAGGAATAATTTTGGAAACAATGCTTATAGAGGAAATTTTAATGCTAGACCGTTCCCTAGTAATCCCTCTAATAATTATGGAAATTCCTACAATAATTCTTATGGTAATTTTAATAAGATGCCCTCTGATTTTGAGAATAGTGTGAAAGAATTTATGATTTCTCAAAAGAATTTTAATGCTTTGCTTGAAGAAAAATTGCTCAAAGTTGATGATTTGGCTAGGAACGTTGACAGACTTTCGCTTGATGTTAATTCTCTTAAACTTGGATCCTCTTCTCCTAAGCATGATATCAATGAGTCTCTCAAAGTAATGAGAATCTCCATTGATGAGTGCAAGGAAAGAACCGCTATATTGCGTGCTAAAAAAGAAAGCTTTATAAAAGCGTGTTCTTCTAATCTACACGAAAATAATGATGAGGATCTTAAAGTTATTGATGCATATCCTATTAGACCTATGTTTTGCAATATTAATTTTGATGATTATGGGAGTGATGATGAATTAATTTTGCCTAGAAGGCATCCCAAGAATTCGGAATCTTTAGATCTTAATGCTAAATTTGGTAAAAGAGAGATTGGAGAATCCTCAACTTCTAATAATATTGAACCTACTATCTCGGATTTCAAGGAATTCGATTATGATATTTGATCTTTAAAAGGTTGTATTTCCTTGTTGCAATCCTTTGTTAATTCTCCTCATGCTTATAGTCAAAACAAAGCCTTTACCAAACATATTGTTGATGCCTTGATGCAATCTTATGATGAAAACTTAATTTGGAAGTTTCTATACCTAAAAAACTTAATGATGAGTGGGAACCTACTATAAAGATTAGAATAAAGATTTTGAGTGTTTTGCTTTGTGTGAGTTGGGTGCTAGTGTTTCCACAATTCCGAAAACTTTATGCGATATTCTAGACTTCCATGATCTTGATGATTGCTCTTTAAATTTGCACCTTGCGGATTCCACCATTAAAAAGCCTATGGGAAGGATCAATGATGTTCTTATTGTTGCAAATAGAAATTTTGTGCCCGTAGAATTTATCGTTCTAGATATAGATTGCAATCTTTCTTGCCCTATTATTCTTGGTAGACCTTTCCTTAGAACGATTGGTGCGATTATTGATATGAAGGAAGGGAACATTAGATTCCAATTTCCTTTAAAGAAAGGCATGGAGCACTTTCCAAAAAACAAAGTCAAATTACTTTATGAATCTATCATGCGTGCTACTTATGAATCAAGTGCCAAAGATGGCACTCGTTAGATCTATCCTTGCTTTTATGCCTAGCTAGAGGCGTTAAACGATAGCACTAGTTGGGAGGCAACCCAATTTTCTTTATGTTCTTTGTTTTTGTTCCTGTTTAGTGTTAAATTTTGTTTCTACTTTCTGTTTAGATGTGTTTTTATCTTTTGTTTAGTGTTTGTGCCAAGTAGAACCTATAGGATAAACTATGATGATGGTTGATTTGATTCTGCTGAAAAACAGAAACTTTGCTCTCACGAGAAACAATTCAATAAATCACAGAAAAGAGCTTTTGCTTTGATTTTTTGCTGATGATCAATAAACAAATTTTCCAGTACGTCCTATTTTGGTAGGATTTTTAGAGTTCCATAAGTTTACGTTAGTTACAGATTGCTACAGACTGTTCTATTTTTTGTGTGTTGTTTGCTTATTTCAATGCATCTATGGCTAATAAATTAGTTTATAAACCATAAGGAAGATGGAATACAGTAGGTTTAACTCCAAAATAAATAAAGAATGAGTTCATTCCAGTACCTTATGTGGTGGTTTTGTTTTCTTTCACTAACGGAGCTTATAAGATTTCCTGTTGAGTTTTGTGTTGTGAAGTTTTCAAGTTTTGGGTAAAGCTTTTATGGACTATGGAATAAAGAGTGGCAAGAGACTAAGCTTGGGGATGCTTATGGCACCCCAAGATATTCAAGAATAGCCAAAAGCCTAAGCTTGGGGATGCCCCGGGAAGGCATCCCCTCTTTCGTCTTCGTTTATTGGTAACTTTACTTGGAGCTATATTTTTATTCGCTACATGATATGTGTTTTGCTTGGAGCGTCGTGTATTATATTGGTCTTTGCTTGTTAGTTTACCACAATCATCCTTGCTGTAACACACCTTTTTGGAGAAGCCTATTTGATTAGAATTTGCTAGAATAGTCTATGTGCTTCACTTATATCTTTTGAGCTTGATAGTTTTTGCTCTAGTGCTTCACTTATATCTTTTAGAGCATGGTGGTGGATTAATTTTATAGAAATTGCTAGTCTCTCATGCTTCACTTATATTATTTTGAGAGTCTTTTAGAACAGCATGGTATTTTCTATGGTTTTAATTTGGTCCTAGAATGATGAGCATCCAAGTTGGGTATAATAAAAACTATCATAGAAAGTGAATTGGATGCTATGATCAATTTGATGCTTGATAATTGTTTTGAGATATGGAGGTAGTAATATTAAAGTCATGCTAGTTGGGTGATTATGGATTTAAAGAATGCTTGAGTTGAAGTTTGTGATTCCCGTAGCATGCACGTATGGTGAACCGCTTTGTGATGAAGTTGGAGCACAATTTTATTTATTGATTGTCTTCCTTATGAGTGGCAGTCGGGGACGAGCGATGGTCTTTTCCTACCAATCTATCCCCCTAGGAGCATGCTTGTAGTGCTTTGGTTTTTGATGACTTCTATTTTTTTTCAAAAAGTATATGAGTTCTTTTGATTAATGTTGAGTCCATGGATTATACGCACTCCTTTCACCCATCCATTATTGCTAGCCTTTCTTGTATCGTGCAACTTTCGCCGGTACCATACACCCACCATACTCGTTCCTCAAAACAGCCACCATACCTACCTATTATGGCATTTCCATAGCCATTCCGAGATATATTGCCATGCAACTTTCCACCGTTCTGTTCATATGACACACATTACTTTTGCCATATTTCTTTTTGCATGAACATGTAGTTGCCATTGTATTTGTGGCAAAGCAACCATTCATAATTCTTTCATACATGTCACTCTTGATTCATTGCATATCCCGGTATACCGCCGGAGGCATTCATATAGAGTCATATTTTGTTCTAAGTATTGAGTTGTAATTGTTGAGTTGTAAAAAATAAAAGTGTGATGATCATCATTATTAGAGCATTGTCCCAGTGAGGAAACGATGATGGAGACTATGATTCCCCCATAAGTTGGGATGAGACTCCGAACAAAATAAAAAAATAAAAAAAAGAGGCCATAAAAAAGGCCCAAATAAAAAAATGAGAGAAAAAGAGAGAAGGGACAATGCTACTATCCTTTTACCACACTTGTGATTCAAAGTAGCAGCATGATAGAGAGTCTCATATGTTGTCACTTCCATTTACTAGTGGGAATTTTTCATTATAGAATTTGGCTTGTATATTCCAATGATGGGCTTCCTCAAAATGCCCTAGGTCTTCGTGAGCAAGCAAGTTGGATGCACCCCACTAGTTTTCTTTTGTTGAGCTTTCATATATTTATAGCTCTAGTGCATCCGTTGCATGGCAATCCCTACTCACTCACATTGATATCTATTAATGGGCATCTCCATAGCCCATTGATACGCATAGTTGATGTGAGACTATCTTCTCCTTTTTGTCTTCTCCACAACCACTGTTCTATTCCACATATAGTGCTATGTCCATGGCTCACACTCATGTATTGCGTGAAAGTTGAAAAAGTTTGAGATTATTAAAGTATGAAACAATTGCTTGGCTCGTCATCGGCGTTGTGCATGATTAAATACTTTGTGTGATGAAGACAGAGCTTAGCCAGACTATATGATTTTGTAGGGATAACTTTCTTTTGGCCATGCTATTTTGAGAAGACATGATTACTTGCTTAGTATTCTTGAAATATTTCTATTTCTTATATCAATATGAACTTTTATTTTGTATTACTTGGATCTGAACATTCATGCCACAATAAAAGAAAATTACATGATGAATTATGCTAGGTAGCATTCCACATCAAAAATTCTCTTTTATCATCTACCTACTCGAGGACGAGCAGGAATTAAGCTTGGGGATGCTTGATACGTCTCCAACGTATCTATAATTTTTGATTGTTCCATGATATTATATTACCTGTTTTGGATGCTTATGGGCTTTATTCTACTTATTTATATCATTTTTGGGACTAACCTACTAACCGGAGGCCTAGCTCATATTGCTGTTTTTTTTGCCTATTTCAGTATTTCGAAGAAAAGGAATATCAAACGGAGTCCAAACGGAATGAAACCTTCGGGAGCGTTATTTTTGGAACAAATCTGATCCGGAGAGCCTGGAGTGCAAGTCAAGAAAGCTCCGAGGGCCCCACAAGATAGGAGGGTGCGCCCCCTCCCCTGTAGGGCGTGCCCCCTTGTCTCGTGGGCCCCTCGGGCATCCACCGACATACTTCTTCCTCCTATATATACCTACGGACCCCAAAAACATCCAGGGGCAACACGAAACACAATTTCCACCACCGTAACCTTCTGTATCCGCGAGATACCATCTTGGAGCCTTCGCCGACACTCTGCCGGAGGGGGAATCGACCATGGAGGGCCTCTACATCAACATCCTGGCCCCTCCTATGAGTTGTGAGTAGTTTACCACAGACCTACGAGTCCATAGTTATTAGCTAGATGGTTTCTTCTCTCTTTTTGGATCTCAATACAATGATCTCCCCCTCTCTTGTGGAGATCTATTCGATGTAATCTCTTTTTGCGGTGTGTTTGTCAAGATCCGATGAATTGTGAGTTTATGTTCAGATTTATCTATGGTTATTAATTGAATCTTCTCTGAATTCTTTTATGTATGATTGAGTTATCTTTGCAAGTCTCTTCAAATTATCGGTTTGGTTTGGCCTACTAGATTGATCTTTCTTGCCATGGGAGAAGTGCTTAGCTTTGGGTTCATTCTTGCGGTGTTCTTACCCAGTGACAGAAAGGGTTGCAAGACACGTATTGTATTGTTGCCATCGAGGATAACAAGATGGGGTTTATATCATATTGCATGAGTTTATCCCTCTACATCATATCATCTTGCTTAATGCGTTACTCCGTTCTTATGAACTTAATACTCTAGATGCATGATGGATAGCGGTCGATGTGTGGAGTAATAGTAGTAGATGCGGGCAGGAGTCGGTCTACTTGTTTTGGATGTGATGCCTATATACATGATCATGCCTAGATAACGTCATAATTATTCGCTTTTCTATCAATTGCTTGACAGTAATTTGTTCACCCACCGTAATACTTATGCTCTCGAGAGAAGCCTCTAGTGAAACCTATGGCCCCTGGGTCTATCTCTTATCATATTTGCTTTCAATCTAATTTTATTTGCATCTTTACTTTCTTGCATCTATATCATAAAATACCAAAAATATATCTAGCTGATCATAATATCTTTATTAGATCTCACTTTCGCAAGTGGCCGTGAAGGGATTGACAACCCCTTTATTGCGTTGGTTGCGAGTTCTCAGTTTGTTTGTGTAGGTGCGTGGGACTTTTGAGGAGCCTCCTACTGGATTGATACCTTGGTTCTCAAAAACTGAGGGAAATACTTACGCTACACTTGTTGCATCACCCTCTCCTCTTCGGGGAAAACCAACGCTAGCTCAAGACATAGCAGTATCCGAGCTCCATCACCGGAATGTATCCGAGCTCCAACGCCGGAATGTATCCGAGCTCCACCGTCAGACTACATCTGAGGAGTATTGTTACAGCCGAGCTCCAACGCCGAACTGTATCCGAGCTCCAACGCCGGACTATGTCCAAGCTCCAACGCCGAACTATATCCTAGGTGTCATAGATCACCTTGGTTCAAAAAAGTTGAAGGAGTTTAGCCAAGCTTAATGCCGGAAATGCCCTCTATGGAGCCAGCCACTAGCGTTCGAGCTTTATGCCGGACTGCTTCCGGGGTGTCTATTGTAGTCGAGCAGCAACGCCGGACTGCATCCGTGGTGGTGCACCACCTCGGCAATGGGCTGATTTTTATGAATTTAATTCCGAATTATGCAGTGTAATCTCTGTTGAGATGTACAGCCAGTAGCCCTCAAGGTGCGTGTTAGCCTAATATCCGGGATGCACCTGAAGGAAAAAATCAAACCGCTGACCCTAGTAGCCCCTGAGACTCAGGCCGATTCATAAAATCAGCCTGAGGATCAATTCCCGGCTCGGCAACATACTTAGGAATAGAAACGCGGTGCGCAAAGTCCTCGAGACTCAGGTTGGGTGCGGCCGGCCAACCTGAGGATAATAATCTCCTCGAAAACTATATTGCGCTTTAAATTTTCTGCATTGGATTGTCAATCCAGTAGCCCCCGAGACACTGGTCGGGTGGCAACACCAGATGAGGGGATCGATGTGCCCTTTTAATATTTGTATATAATAAGCGCGAAGCCTAGTAGCCCCTGAGCCTTAATGTAGGCACGGGAGGCCGAATTAAGGATCGATATCCATAGTAAAATCACAAATTATTTGTAATGACTCTATGTATCTAGGTACTTTACATCATTAATGCTCGGATTCGCATTGTACAAAAGTTTGTTGACCGACCATCCGCTTCAACCTCCTCGGCCAGCAGCTAAGGAGTGTTTGTCCTACTTTATAAAGCCTTTATGAGGGCAAAGATTTACGGCAAACAGGCAATCCGGCCATACGGTTTTATAAACAAAGGTACACAGAGAGACATGTTATATTATTGTTTAACATAAGAAACATCATACAAAGAAAATAGTCCCGCTATCGGTTCCTTTCTTTGGGTTGTCATGCTAAGCATGATCATGAAACCCCAGCTCCGATCAATGTGGGAGGAAAATACTGAGGATTTAGTTCGGGGAAGGCTTCCAAACTCTATGGTCTAAATGAACCCAAATTTTCACTTCCGTTGCGACCGTTTATAATCTGAAAGTGTCCCATCATTGGCTTCTACCCCCTTGTAGATGCTACACAGGGTGTTTCCAAAATAACAAAACGACCCTTAGCCGATGTCTCGGTGCCCGAAGGCGGTTGTGTTGGCGAAAACGAGGCAATCAGATATGCGGGCTTTATAACTTTCACTTAGTCATAGGAGCTTAAAGTTGGGAGGCCAACAAGTAGCCTCCCGCTTAGTGTTCGGCAACAGCCAAGGTCAAGCCGTAAACACTTCAACCAATGTTATGAGCGACCTGTCATTTAATACAGTCATCGGACTGCTGACCAGTTTACGCTTATTGTGACAGTCAGTTTTCGGCTTTCTCCACTACGGTGCTTAACCATGCGAGCTAGAAGCACAATCGCAATGGTTCTCCCTTTGCACACCTAGCCGAACAAAGCGGAACATAGGAGACAAGCACAGGAGTCGGGTAACCCAACTATTGACCGAAGACACAATTCGAAACTGATGCATATATAGCAATATCCGAGAATTTTTGTCAAATCTCTAAAGGTGTCCGGCGTTGCACTGCGAGACTTATGCGAAAACACACAAATAGTTGAAAAGTGCCATAGGATTGGAAAATCAAAAAACGTCAGGAAAAGCTCGACATCCGAACTAGATCAATTGTTCGGTGCCAATCAGAAAATTGGTCTTAGAAAAAAAATGTGCTTCTGTCGTGCTTTAACATGCCACATCCTATCTCAAGACTTCAAGTGGGTCAGCCTACGGCTTCAACCTCCTATCCCGAAGGCGGAGTACTTCTCATTAGGCCAGTTTAGCAAACTTTAGCGGCTTTGAGAGATAAATTATGCTCCCCGGCTATTGACCACACACTCGCGTCGAAAAAAGGAGTGATAGAAAAAAGACTTTGCAACGACTAAGAAGAAAAACACTTATTATAAAACAGCTCACATAAATTTAAGAGCCCCCAAGTGACTTTGGTAAAAGAATTTTATGTATAATGATTGTATGTACTGAAGTACTTGTATCATATCCGTGTTCACCCGAACTTTATATGCGTCTTAACCGACCGTCGGCTTCTCCCTCTTCGGTCAAGGACCGAAAAGTGTTATGTACTCCACCTGTCGAGAATATCGACGGTGTTTCCGATAACCAGGCAATCAGGCCATAAGGCTGTAACAGACAAATCACGCTCAGGAAACTTATGCTATATTACCGACGAAGTGTAAGAAGCATCTTCGAAGAAAATAGTACCCCCACCGATACCTTTCTTCGGTTGCTCATTATTACTGTGAGACTTGTGCAATAGATTTTTTGTACTCATGAGTTCTGTTGTGTGCCGACCATTATTAAAAACAGTAAGAGTGCTAGCTTTTGACTTCACCCAGTCTGAGGTCCGGCTCGGATGACCTGATCGTGACAATCGCAGAGGTGCTCCCTTTACTCCCTAGCCAAACAATCGGGAACGTAGGGGTAAACACAGGAGCAAGGCAACCCAGCTTGCAAATTGCTTAAATCAACATGGTGCATATTGTGGCGTAATACACGAACAAGGAACGAAGCCGTACAAGTATAATCATTTGCAAGAGGAAAAGCTTCATAAAGGAAGCCCCCAAGTAAGCGGGGTATGTGAATTTGTGTGTCACAAATAAAGTTTTGACAAGGAAATTTTTCATAAACAATTTTTTTGCCAAAAAAGTATAATGCTTGGTCGAACCGAACACAAATTTAAAATTTAAAACTTGGAGCATGAAAACGACTTAACTGGTTAATGTGTTCGGCATTGATGACGCGTTCCGAGCTTGATGCGGAACAAGGTTCCAGCCCCCAAGCTGGCCCTGAGGTGGCCGAGCAGAGAGTTCGGCACTTCGAGAAGATGAGGCCCTCTGTCCAGCCGCGGTAATGGAGCAGGTCAGCGCGCCAAGGCAACAACACAATTCGGTCGAAGGAGGCGACGGCGCGACTCAGTCTATGTCGATTGGCTGCACAGATAAAATAGTGCAAACCAAAAAGTAATGACAAATAAAGATAATAATGAAAAAAAGCTGCATAATTAATTTATGCGAAAAAAAAGTTTGGTAAATATGGCCTGAGCGTTGAGGCTAGCTCGATGGCACGTTGACGTCGTGGCACGGCGATGTCGGCGAAGGCCGGCCTGCCCAGATGACTGGGAGAGGCTGGCCGGACTGGTGCCAGGTACAAACATCGATAGAATTTCTCTGCCAAAATGATGTAGTATAGGCCAACAAAAAATATTCTGTGTATAATAATTTACGTGCTAAACAAATAACTAGGAGAAACAAAATCTGTTTGGCGACAAAGGTCGTAGCAGGCCGAAGAGAATAAACGTTAAAAGATCTGTACGAGACTAGTATCAACCAGTACCAAAAAAACATTGGACTTGGCCTCTACGCGGAGTAGTAGTACTTTAAATTACTAGAACCCACTTACCAAATCCAGGGGTACAGTGCTGCAAAACTAGTAGTCAATTAGGTTAGTAGTACTCTAGGTCTATATACTTTTTAGCAAGAAATAATACTACTAATAACATTTTATTTTTGCACAAATAAAATACGTAAAGTAATTTATTAAAAAGATGTGGCCTGAGTGCCAAGGTCGAATCAGTAGCGTGGACACGACGAAACCGAACTCAAGTGACAGGTTATGTCACGGATGAAGCGTCCGCCAACTGACAGATAGAAAAACTGGGCTGACGAAGAGATGGCCACGCGGCGCGGCTTCCTCAAAGGCGAATAGCAATTTTGAAGAAAAGCTGCACTGTCAATCAAACCTCCAAACTATAAAAAAATTAGCACACTTAGATGAAGTATTGGTGCACGTTTGAGAAGCAACCCATTTAAAACAAAAAAGAGGCTAGCCAACTCACCTCCAGGATACTCTCTCGATCAGCTCCTTCGTCAGCCGTTCGATCTGACTTCTGGCGCGTCTGAACCGTCGGATCTTCACCTGCAGTCAAACTCGATTTTCATCTCACGGTTGTTTCCGTTGGCCAATGATGGGTGGGCTCGTCTCGCACGCTCGTTGGCTGGGTGAACTTTGGTCGTGTCCCCGAGGGATTTGCCAATCGCCTCCGCCCGCGCGTCAAAACCCTAGCCGCCAGCCCTGCGCCCACTCCGCCTCGTTCTCCTCCCTCGACAGCGCCGCACCTCCTCCCTCATTCCTGCTCATCCGGATAGCCGCCGGCTGCCGCATCCCTTCTCCCCCTTCCTCCTCCTTCCTCCTTCCCGCTGGCACCGACGAGGGGGCCTCTCGCATGGACGGCCGGGGCTTCAAACCAGGGGGGCCAAGAAAGCCGGCCGGCGGCGGCCGGGGCGGGCGCGGAGAGGGCCGATGCGGCGACCGCGGGCGGGGCGGTGGCGGCCAAGGCCAGGGAGGACGAGGTTGCATCCATCGGCGGCCGATCCACCTGCGTGCCGTCACTGCTCACATCCTTCCCCTAATTTATTTGCTTTCTCGATCTGCAGCAGCAGCAGCGTCTCCATGGACGCGGCGGCGTGACGGCTTCCAGGCACGGATCCCCTCCTCCGCCTCCATCCTCCACCTCTCCGGTCGCCCGGTTGCAACGGTGAGCTCTCCCTTTCCCCGACTACTCTCCTCTCTCACATCACATCAGATCGAATCGGACCCCTGATTTCTTTTTCTGTTGAGCAGCAGCAGCAGCTCCTTCCTACCTTCCATGGACGAACTCGACGGAGACGCCGTCCAGCCCGACCACGGCCACGACTACCCCACGCACAAGGTCCCTTCCTGCTCCCCCACCTTCTTCCATGGTTCAAGACGCTACATACACTGTTGCTGTTGTTTGTCAAATTCATTCCACTGAAGCCATCTGCTTCGTCCACCAACCCGCCCAGAAAGGTAGTTATTGTGAATTGATGTTCGCACTGAGGCTGGAGGCGAGAGGCGAGGGCACGAAGGTCGGCGGCAAGTGCTCAGGAGAGAAGAGGAAGGCGGTGGTGGCTGCGGTTTACACGAGAGCGAGGTGACCTGCCCAGAAAGGTAGTTACAGTGAATTGATGTTCATATGAACTTCAATGTTGTGACATTTTTATTAGATCTGAGTTGCAATCCTCAATTTTTTTAGGTTTGAGTAGCAATGTTCCTGCTCTACTAGACATTTTCCATGTTTTTTCTTCTAATATCGTATAGCCTCCATGCTTATGGGTTCAACTTGACAAGCTTTTTTCATCTTACATCCTGTTTTAAGCTCTGTTGATGGTTGATTTCTGCCATGTTTATGGAGGGAGAGGACGCCAAGTACTAGGAGAAGGATCAGTTTAGCAAGTAGAGGCTGTAATTCTCTTATGATTATGGGTAGATGCCTCCTTTATTTAGTTACCAGAGTTGTTCACTATTGAATATGCAAATTCAGCATCCTGTTACTTTCTCCATCATTCACATTTAAATTTGCTAATATTGGTTTTCTAAAGTCTAAGCATGATGTGTACAGATCTGAGGATGAAGAGAAGATATGGGTTAAGTTTCGGAGTGATTCAGTTGGTCAAAAATATGAAACACATCAAAGGGGTACTATGCAATACCTAGAGCTCGAGTAGATATACATTATTCAATTCATATTTGATTCCAGTGGTTTTACTTCCATACAACAGGCTTGTTGCTTGGCTGCTATGGAGAAGGGTATTCTTTGAAGGAGTTGTAGACCTTTTGGATATGCTTCAATTTGGACACTTTTTCAGTATGTATATGATATGGGCAGGTAAGAACGCAACTTGGTTTCGGCTCAAGTTTTACTAGCCTTTATGTCATCGTCACATTTATGTTGCAGGTTACTTGTCTTTCAACCCGTTTATTAAATTTATAGTGCATTTTTTATGGGGCAGGTTAAAGAGCCCCTGTTATTTTTCTTGGCTTTTATTTAGAAGGTGCCATATGATGGTACTAACTCTATTCTGCTATCACTTTCTACATCACTCACATTTAAATTTGCTAATATATGTTTTTTTAAACATGATATCTACGTATCTGAGAATTTTTATTTGTGGGTAAGGATTCTGTATATTGATATGATGTATAAGAAAGAAAGAACTTATTGACTTATTTGGAGATTAGCTATGTAGTATAGGACTGTGATTTCCTGCAAAAAATAGTATAGGACTGTGATATTTTAAGAATTCACAAGAAGTATTTGGTATGTGCACATTTTAAGAATTCACAAGAAGTATTTGGTATGTGCACATTTATATGATACATAGTCATGCATATCTCATCTCTTTTCCTGATCAAATGAAGCACAGGTCGTGGTAACTCTATCAGTTCCTTACATCTATTTGTGTAATGTCGATTCAGGAAATGAAAAACTTAATGTGGCTGGAGTTCTACGCGGATTAAATCTAATTATCCTTATATTTCAACTCCAATGACCCGGCCTCACATGGTAAGGCATGTTTTGTACAGGCAGTGAAAATAGGGTGCTCATTTTTATCTTACTGATTTGGATTTTGACAGTAGAATGCGGTTTTGGGCATGTGTTTCGATTCATTCGGTTTCGACGGAATCAAAGGTCAGGAAAAATATATAGGTGTTAGTTCATTATCTTTTCAGGTTTCTTAATTATTCATACATTTGCATCTATGTTACAGGTGCTAGCTTTCATGGCTAGGATTTTTTTAGCATATTCAAATCTGTATTAGAATAAGGTTTCCCCCTTGGATGTTCCTTATGTATCCATATATTAGATTTTTGTGTGGTTCATTTGTTGCAAATATATAAATAATAATCTGATTGACTATATGCAGATTTGGTTTGAAATCTTAAAGCAGTCTCTGACAAGTTGTAGGTGAAGAAGATCATGTCCTAGGAGTTAAATGCACGTGGAGTACATTTATTGTATGCATTTTGTTTAGAAGTATTCAGTTTCATAGCATAATCAAGTGTTTTTCAATACTCTCTCTCTCTCACACACACACAAAATGTCTTTAATTTCTGTTTTTTTAATGTATTGGCCTCTGAATGATCTTCATGGTATATATCTATATCGTTGAATGACCTCGACTTGTACCTTTGTGGTTTGCAAACACTAAAACATGTGTTGCTACAGAGTTATCTTAGTTTTGACGTTGATCGGTGCAGGTGGGTTCTCATGGTAGGATTTGATCCACTCGGATATCAATGGTACTGATACTTAAGTTGGATTTCTTTAAAAAAATAAAGTATGTCCTATGTTAGTTTGGGCGCAAGCCTGTATCATGAATACATACTGCTCACAGTGCATTTGCATGAGAAGCCCTTCACACGAAAAAACTATACATTCACATTTTTTTCTGCGGAAACTATATATTTACTTATTATTCAGAGCTCACTGTATGAAATCCGAGTGGTGCTCAAGATGTTAATTAACTAGCTTTGTGAATGGGGTGGTGAAAAATACTGCTCACTTTATTTGTTTGGTCGCAAGCCTATATCATGTACACAAACTGCTCAATTTATTTGAACCTTCAGAAAATAAATCAATTTGCTCAAGCCTTTCTGCTGTTGATTCCAGTTCATTGGAGTAACTTTAATATTTCTTCTCATTGCATCAGTTAACATGAATGCAAAATAGATTTGTTGTCTCATGCTATCCCGTATCAGGGATGATGCCACTAAGTTGTTATAATTATGCTTGTAGTCCTTGTCGGAGTTTGGGTACTGCACTTTATAATGCAAAGGAATGGTATAAACGATAGCTGGTTCTTTCATGTAGTATGCCTTTTTCTATAATGTATATTATGGATGCGGTACTTCTTCGAAACCTTCATAATGCTTTTTGTCATGCAACAACTTGCTAACAAGTCCTGGTCTGTTGCAGTTGATTGCACATGTGGAGGGCTTCTGGATGCATTTATTGTCTCATGTCACAAGGATTTACAACTTTTACGAGAATGCAGGTGTAGAGTATTGATAATTCCAGATAGTTCACTTCCCACAATAGAGCACCCTACAGTACTATCAATTATTCAGTCAGAGAACCACACTATGCTGAATATATTGGTGGATCAGGTACATCGATAAGCACCCAATGTTCAGACAGATGAAGAGAGTGAAAATATATTGGTGGATCAGGTACATTGATAAGCACTCAATGTTCAGTCAGATGAAGAGAGTGAAAACAGCGTTTACTCTGAATTTTCAGACAGAGTGGCGATGCAGCTGGAAGTTTGAGGCACTGGATTCCCCCTGACCGAGGAACAATCAAGTTAAATCTAGATGCTTCATTCTTTGCTCAGACTTGGAGGAGCTATATCGGGGCCATCGCCGGGGATTTTTTTTGGTGTTTCTTCTATTTATCCAAGAGCATTGACAAATGTAGTTCTGTGGAAGAGGCTGAGGCTCAGGCGATGCTAGATGGATTGACAGCTCTGACAATTATGTACAACAATGTCTGTTTCCCAACTTCATGCGACATTAAGACCAGCTCTTCTGTTCTTGTCCAAGTCCGGGCAGCAGAACCAGTATACCATCGCCCATGCCCTTGGTGTGTGTGTGCCAGAACTAAAGAGAACATACTCAAGATTGCAGATATCCCAGCGGAGTTACATGGGGCAGTTAAATCTGATTGTAAACAAGGTTCCTGAGTAGTTTCTACTCTGTATCTAAAACATGCATCCGATGGAAAAAACTATTAATATTGCAATGTATTTCAGGAAGCGGATTATGAGCACTCGGGTGCTCTACCCCCCTGCATAGCACCCGAGAGCTCCTATGCATTTCCGTGCATTTCACTCCTTTTGTCATGAAAGTAGATAAGGCCTCACCGGTTCGGGTGTGACCGTGCTGTTGTGTCGCGTTCGTGTGATTTGATTTCTTAGCTGTGTTCTTAATATATTGATAGAAACACCAATTTCTAAAGCAAAATAAGGCCTCCTTAACTTGTTTTATATGTCGTGTTAAGTATAAGCATGTTATTAAGCAAAATGATATGTATATATTTTTTATACAAGGGATCTAAATTCTTACTATGCTTGCTTCCTAAAACAAAATACTACCAAAAAAATGCACATATTTTTCAACACATTGTGGTTTTTGATGAGACTTTACGCTAGCAAATTGAAATGTGTTTATAGATGTTATTGTAGACAATGGGCCTATTTTTATTATTATTATAGGGGGTTAATATTGTTATTGTATGTACACCACTCCATCGGAGCTCATGGACGCTCCTTCATAAGAGGAACTATCATCGGATCCATCTGAGTTGTTGTCCGAGTTTTCCTCAGAGCCATTGTCGGCGCTTCCATCAGAACTGATATCCACAGGCTCAGTTCGAGATTCCCTCATGCTCAACTATCGCACTGACCTACGACACCATCGATTCTCAATCAAAACAATGGCAGCTTATAAATAACCATCAATTTACTTCCATATGAGTGCATCCCTAAACAGAAAGGATCGCAACACAAGATCTATAATGCCTAAGAGTGGGAATCGCCACAAAAAAGAGGGGACATGCAAGATCGAGATAGATGGAAAGTAAATCCATGCATGCAGACAAATCCGAAATCAAAAGAGGCGAGAAATCGCACCGGTCGCGGCTGACGAAACGCCTCTGTCACCCAGCTAAGGAACCGAGAAAGAAAGGAAGGGGATACACAGTCTTCGCTGGCTCCGCCCCCTGCCGCTTCATATTCAGCTCCTCACAGGCCACAGATATCGCTCTACGTGGGCAGGGCTAAATAATATATGGGTTATTCTAATGCCTCCTGATCCCTATATCTCCCTATATGCACAACAAAGACATGTTTTTTTCTTAGGTTTCTTATCTTTTCCCCTCTTTTTTTGCAGGAAATATATGCATGGCCAGGTTTCTCATCATGATAACCATGTTTTCAAACTTACTAAAAAAATACAACCATGCCAACTTTACTCTCTCATCATAGTGGCCATATTTTCAAACTGAACATATTCATATCATGCAAATTTTCCCTTTTCCCAGACTATTATTTAACAACGTAATAAACATGTTTACAAAATAGTATGATTTAGTTGAAGGTTCTTGCAGCATGAAACTATTTTCATCGACAACATGTCTTCAGCAGGTCTCTGCGCCATTTGGCGCAACGGGTCAACTAGTTAGTAATAACACGTGAGCTGAGCGGTGCATGCAAGACAGACCCAATCAGTGAAAGCTACAGGTGGCCTGCTTACTTGAATAATAGAGAAAGAGGGATGGAATCTCCCTGTGTGGCTGCCAATCTGAAAAAAAAGGAGAGAGAACACTCCCTGGAATACGTGGAGACCGAGCGGAACTCTTGTCAGCTCACGTAAGCTGGTGCGCGTGAGGAGAGTCCGACGTTGCTCCTAGGCAGGCCCCGAATACCCGCACAGCCCTAGTAATAAGTGCTAGAACTTGCTTGTGAGAGTACACAAAAGACAGATGATTAGGTAGACTGCCTAATAATTAAACAATGAAGAAAAGAGAATAAAGGACCGGGTGACCCTATGCGTTGACAGCCTTCTGAAGCTTCGGTTGCTTCCACGCACTGTTCTGCATGAGCGGTTGCTTCCGCATGGGCCGCATGGTCCATCTCCGTGCATTGTTCCTCGTTGTTCCGCACGAGCAGTAGTGCCGCGCGGTCCTCGGCTGGACTACCGCAGGTCTCACGAGTCGTTGTCCATCCAGTGTACGGGGCTGACACTGATCGGGGAATCCGAGGTTATGCGTCCCAGCGCTGGTGTGAAGTTCGGCCACCGGGCCTCCTACCGCGGCTGCTCTAGGCGCGCCTCATAATCAGGCGCCCGGATACCTACGTGCGCTTCTCATCTTGGTAGTGCGTACACGCGAAGCCGAACCCGATCTGCGGGGAAAATAACACATAGCGACAACGATGTTGTTTGCAAAAGAATTGATCAACACAGTTAGTCTTAAAAAGTAGTAGCGGCATATAGTAGTACTACTTCTGAGGCTAAGGTCAAGTCAGTACGTGAATTCACGGGAGACAAAAAATACAACTTAGTGAAATAATGAGGAGAAAGAAAGAAAAATGATAGAATCTCCCTGAAGTGCCACCGATCCGAGGTATTGTTAGCCCCCATGCACTGTTCTGTATGGGTAGTACGGACAGGCTCGCACAGGAGGTTCTCGGCTGGATTTTTTCATGGAGCTAACCGGGCAGCTCGCACCGAGTTCGGCCACCAGGCCTCCTACCGCTGCTGCTCTACGCGTGTGTCACCTCTGGCGCAATATTCTGAGATCGTCTCTAGCACACCATATATGAGCGGACCAACGAGCTGCCAAACCCTGCGCACAGCAGCCGCCGCATAAAAAATTCTACGGGCTTGATTTCTGCAAACAAAAATCATACAAGCCGACAACAACAATTTGCGAAAAATAAGATCGGCCTGAAACAGATCTAACTGAAAAAAATGACCTGATCATCCCATCAATTCGTGACGACCACCCAGCAGGCTCTCAATGAAAGCACCAATGTCGGTTCAATATCTGGCGTATCTCGTAGTAGGGGTCCTAAGCTAGGCGTCTTGGAGCGATGGTAACATGGACACGGGGTTTTACCCAGCTTCGGGCTCTCTCGAAGAGATAATACCCTACATGCTGCTTTTGATTGTATTCATATGGGTGTAGTACAGAGTACATGTGTCTACCACGAGATTGTAGTAATGAATATGAGATTGTCTATTGACTAGCCTGGCCTTGGTTTATATAAGACACCAGAGGCCTAGGGTTTAGGAGAGTCCTTGTCTTGGGCGCCAAGTCTTGTGGAGTCTTCCTTGTATGCGGCAGGAGCTATCCGAACTGGCCCATGAGTATACGGCCATGGTGGTCCTCGGCCCATCTAGCTGATCGGGAGACGACATGGTGAGTACCCCCTAGTCCAGGACATCGTCAACTGGCAAGAACGTCCTTCCTGGAACTTGAACTTGAATCATCCAATGCTCCTCTTCTGGTAAAGTGCCGATGTAGGTCCCGGTGAAACTTGGTATTCTGATGTTCAGGTACCTAGTGACTTTCTTCAAGTGTCGTCCAAAAGGTGTATCTTCATCCGGTTGTGTAAACTTGTTCCTTAAGTCCGCCATCCTATAGAGTAGAAAAGGGAGAGGAGTCAGAAATGAGTAGAGAAGAGTGGTCTATGGTTTATCTTAGTGGTCATGTTCTACAGTCAGCGTGTGCTCTGATACCATCTTGTGGCGACCAGACCTCAAACAGTCAAGCCTCTGTGCATCAGTGTCATTCCTGGATCGGTAATGCTGACACGCACAGTACTTGAGGATTTATAACAGAGTTGCAATCACACACTTATTACAACGAATGTCTCAAAAGAGAACTTATTACAACAATATGGCTTAAGGCCATCTATAAACGATAATAGCGGAAGACTTGAAAGATAAAGTGAGTCCATCAACTCCAACGGCATAGCTGAGTGAACGACAACGACCTATGGTACCTTACTCGTCGTCTTAAAAGTCTGCAACATGATATGTTGTAGCCCGAAACGGGCCAGCACATGGAATATGCTGGCAAAGTAACACATAGAGTAATGAACAAATAAATGCTATCACTACATGCATATATGGCTGGTGGAAAGCTCTATGGTTACAGTTTTGCATAAAGCCAATTTTTCCCTACAACAAAGAAATAAATTTTATTTAACTATCATGGTGGTTGTTAAACATTGAGAAGGTTCCTCCAATTCAATCCCAATTAAGCATCATCAATTACCCAACAAAATTAATTTAGAGTGATGAGATCAACGTGATAATCCAAAGATCCAGATACTCAAGATGTCCATAACAGGGGACACGGCTAACCATGATTAGTTTGTACACTCTGCAGAGGTTTGCGCACTTTTCCCCATAAGACTCGATCTCCTCCGTTAGATTTCTCATACTACATGGTGTTTGAGAAACGGATGACTGAGACACAGTCTTTCAGAAGCATTAACTCTTTACTCTGGGTAGACAGTACCACTTACATCCCCTACATCTGCTAGTCTACTACTGAAAGAGGTCACACAACATACTCAACTATGCTAGAGCCCATAATAGCTTGTGGCTGCACACGGAAGTTTCTAGCATGAATAGTCTTATGATCCCTTTGAGCCTGGGTGGCGGACCGTAGGATGATCACACGGTTTCTCCGGGATATCCTAGGACAACACTGGATTCTCCAGGTGCCCGCAACCAATCCACCAAGATGTGATTTTAAGTAGCCACCTTAAGTTAACCATTAATTAACAATACTCACATCTGTCATGGATACACTCACCCAATCCACGTCTAGGAGCATAGCATATCAATCCTAAGCATAACGTAGAAGTAACTCCCAAAGGTTTGATAATAAACAGGGCAATAGGTTCTACCTCATCATCTACTTCCCAAACCCACATGTTATTCAGATCCTAACCATGCAATGTTTGAGGGTTGTAACTAATGCATAAAAACTGGGTAATAAAGGGATATGATCAAAGTGTTACTTGCCTTGCTGATGATCTGCAAAACCTAGAGACTCGTAGTAGCATGCTTTGCACTTCGGAAATTCTATCACAAACAAACAATAACATACATAAGCAATCAACTAGAAGCACGGGTAAAACTCAAATAAGAAGATCTAACCAGAAAGTTCAACTGGAGAACTCCGGTTTGCAAAAAGAATCAAATCAAACAGAGGAACAAAACTCAAACTACGAAAGAAACAAGATCTAATTACTAATCTGGACTAAAGTCAATTTTTACAGTATCAAAATCTTGTTCAAGTTGGTTAAACATAAAGAGGGCTTTGAGACAAAGATCTAGGCGCTTGTTTCACCTGATTCCGATAAATGAGCGAAAAGATAAACTAAAACTAAGATCAGGGCTGAAATCGCGATCAAGAATAATCGCGGAAAAACCCTGGAAAAAGAAAAACTGACAAACAAGCTAACGAACGAACGTTCGCTGTCTGTGCTAAACTGACGAACAACGTTCATTAAAACGAATGTCTGCAAACTAACTAAACCGAAAAAACAAACCGATCTGGGAAAAAAATGAATCTAGGGTTTCGAAATAAACTGATCGGTTTTCCAAAAAAAATGGCGGCTACCTCGACATTCGTGACGGCGGGCAGCGGCGGCTACTCTGGCGGGCGGGGTCGGCGGCGGCGGGTGGCTCCAGCGACGGTGGCGGCTGGTGGCGGCGCGGCGAGACGAGGTGGCGGCGGCTCGCGGCAGCATCGGCGGGATGCGGCGGCGGCAGTGGTTGGTGGCGTCACGCTGTTCAAGGCAGGATGGGGCTAGGGTTCGGCAGGGGCAGGCCTCCCAGCTTATAAAGGTCGGTCGGGCCAGAGTCCAGGTCGGTTACTCTTTTTTTTTAAATAATTCTGACGCGCAGAAAAACAAATAAAAGAAATACTAAACAGACTCCAAAAATTCTGAAATAAAATTTCACTGTCCTCTACAAATATAGCGGACAAAGTGAACATTTATTTGGGCCTCTAATGCAATTTTGAAAAACGCATTTTTTTCCTAATTCAAATAAAATAGCAATAAAACTTCAATTAAAATTCTTATTTGATTTGAATATTTTTTCTCCAATATTTCTTTATTTTGGAGAAGTCATTTTATCCTCTCTCTTTTATTTTCATATTAGAAATATACGAAGAGAAAAATAACTAAAACCAAATGATACTCTTTTCAAAATTTGAGAAAACTCAAATGTGAAAATAATGAAATCCCCAAGTCTCTCCGTGGGTCCTTGAGTAGCTTAGAATTTTTAGGATCAAGCCAAAATGCAATAAAATATGACATGCAATGATGATCTATATATAACATTCCAAATTGAAAATTTGGGATGTTACATTAGATCCCACATATTTGGAGAATGTTCAATCTTATGAAGTTTTTGATAAAAGTGGGTTTGGAGAGGTCATGACTTCAGTTAATGTTAATCCCACTATTTTGGAAGAGTGTCAACTTTGCATGCATGTGGATCATGTTGAGAATATGTTATGTGATAGCTATTTTGTTGAATTTGCTTATGATCCTACATGTAATTATTATGAGAGAGGAAAATATGGTTGTAGAAATTTTCATGTTACTAAATAATTACCTCTCTCCATCTTGAGATTGCTATCATCTCTTTCTTCTTCCTTGCATATGCTAGTTTTTGCTTGCCTTGATAATTTGTTTGCTTATAAAATACCTATGCATAGGAAGTATGTTAGACTTAAGTGTATTTTTGACATGCTACATGATGCTCTCTTCGTGTTTCAATTGCTATCTTTCATGTGAGCATCATCGAAATCTCAATGCGTAGCTAAAAGGCTTTGAAGAAAAGCGCTTGTTGGGAGACAACTCAAAAATTTTCCTTTCTGTTTTGCAATAAATATTTCATATAGCCTCTGGTTAGATGTGGTTTTGTGTTTCTATTAGTGTTTGTGCCAAGTAAGACCTCTGGGAAAGCTTACGGTGATAGTTGTTTTGATCCTGCTAAAAACAAAAAAAAATTGCGCCCAGTAAATAATTTCCTGGATATTATTGAAACGTGCTTTTGATCTGATTCTTTTTCTATGGATTGGTACACAAATTTCCTAGGTTGTCCTAATTTTTCAGAATTTTTGGGGTTACAGAAGTATTCAAGAGTTATAGATTGCTACAGACTGTTCTGTTTTTTGACAGATTCTGTTTTCTATGTGTTGTTTGCTTATTTTGATGAATCTATGGGTAGTATCGGGGGATATGAACCATATAAAAGGTGGAATATAGTAGGTATTACACCAATAATGAGTTGCAAAAGTACCATAAAGTGGTGATTTATTTTCTTATACTACCGGAGCTTATGAGATTTTCTGTTGGGTTTTGTGCTGTGAAGTTTTCAAGTTTTGGGTAAGGATTTGATGGACTATGGAATAAGGAGTGGCAAGAGCATAAGCTTGGGGATGCACAAGGCACGCCAAGGTAATATTCAAGGACAACCAAGAGCCTGAGCTTGGGGATGCCCCAGAAGGAATCCCCTCTTTCGTCTTTGTCTATCGGTAACTTTACTCGAGGCTATATTTTTATTCACCACACGATATGTGTTTTGCTTGGAGTGTCTTGTATGATTTGAGTGTTTGTTTTTTATTTTTCCACAATCATCCTTGTTGTACACACCTTTTGATAGGAACACGCATGAATCGTGATTTATTAGAATACTCAATGTGCTTCACTTATATCTTTTGAGCTAGGAAATATTGCTCTAGTGCTTCACTTATATCTTTTTTAGAGCACAACGATGATTTTATTTTATAGAAATTTATGAAGTCTCATGCTTCACTTATATTATTTTTAGAGTCTCTAAACAGCATGGTAATTTGCTTTGGTTATAAATTTAGTCCTAATATGATAGGATCCAAGAGTGATATAATAAAAACTTTCATATAAAGTGCAATGAATACTATGAGAAGTTTGATTCTTTATGATTGTTTTGAGATATGAAGATGGTGATATTAGAGTCATGCTAGTGAGTGGTTGTGAATTTGGGAGATACTTGTGTTAAAGTTTGTGATTCCCTAGCATGCATGTATGGTGAACCGTTATGTGATGAAGTCGGAGCATGATTTATTTTTTGATTGTCTTCCTTCTGAGTGGCGGTCGGGGACGAGCAATGGTCTTTTCCTACCAATCTATCCCACTAGGATCATGCGCATAGTACTTTGTTTCGATAACTAATAGATTTTTGCAATAAGTATGTGAGTTCTTTATGACTAATGTTGAGTCCATGGATTATACGCACTCTCACCCTTCCACCTTTTCTAGCCTCTCTTGTGCCATGCAACTCTCGCCGGTACCATACACCCACCATATACATTCCTCAAAACATCCACCATACCTACCTATTATGGCATTTCCATAGCCATTCTGAGATATATTGCCATGCAACTTTCCACCATTCCATTTATTATGACACACTTCATCATTGTCATATTGCTTTGCATTATCATGTAGTTGACATCGTATTTGTGGCAAAGCCACCTTCCATAATTCTTTCATACATGTCACTCTTGATTCATTGCACATCCCGGTACACCGCCGGAGGCATTCATATAGAGTCATATTTTGTTCTAAGTATCGAGTTGTAATTCTTGAGTTGTAAGTAAATAAAAGTGTGATGAACTTCATTATTAGAGCATTGTCCCAGTGAGGAAAGGATGATGGAGACTATGATTCCCCCACAAGTCGGGATGAGACTCCGGACAAAAAAAAAGAGGCCAAAAAATGAGAAAGGCCCAAATAAAAAAATGAGAGAAAAAGAGAGAAGGGGAAATGTTACTATCCTTTTCCACACTTGAGCTTCAAAGTAGCACCATGATCTTCATGATAGAGAGTCTCCTATGATATCATTTTCATATACTAGTGGGAATTTTTCATTATAGAACTTGGCTTGTATATTCCAATGATGGGCTTCCTCAAATTGCCCTAGGTCTTCGTGAGCAAGCCAGTTGGATGCACACCCACTTAGTTTCTTTTTGAGCTTTCATAAACTTATAGCTCTAGTGCATCCGTTGCATGGCAATCCCTACTCACTCACATTGATATCTATTGATGGGCATCTCCATATCCCATTGATACGCCTATGGCTCATTCTCATGTATTGCGTGAAAGTTGAAAAAGTTTGAGAACATCAAAAGTATGAAACAATTGCTTGTCTTGTCATCGCGGTTGTGCATGATTTAAATATTTTGTGTGATGAAGATTGTAGCGACCCGACCCGAAATCGGTCAAGTCTCTGTGTAGCTGTACCATCCCAAGATCATGCTGGCACACACAGTACATTGATGCAAAGATTCAAAGTTCAATCACACCTGAATTTATTAAACGATTCTCATATCGAGTCTTTATTACAAGATAATAAATTCGGCCGAAGGCCAACTCATGAGAAATAAACTAAATAAAGCTGCGGAAGCATAGACGAGTAGCAAGTCCATCCAACTCCATAGGGCAATCGCCAAGCGTGGATCATAGCCTCACTCCGGATCCGAAAACTCGTAGCAGCTGTGTAGGTCAGCATTTTTGAATATGCCGGCAAGTCATGAAGAGAGAACAACAATAAAATTACTAATACTATATGCAATTTGGCTGTGGGGCTCTAAGTTTCTCTGTTTTGCGAAAAGCCAGTTTTTCCCTACAACAAGGACTTGTTTGCAAATACTACAAAATGTTGGTAGTTATTGAGATGGTTCCGCCAACCAATGTCTCATTCCCAATTATTAAATAACCCCCTCAATTAATTTATTAAGTTCGGTGTTGAGATATCTGAAATACTCCAAGTTCCAGAGGCTCAAATTGTCCATAACCGGGACACGGCTAATCGATTAGATCTTCACTCTGTAGAGGTTTGTACACTTTACCTGCAAGAATCGTTCCCTCCTTTAAGTCTTCGCACTACCTGGTGTTTGAATATGGGACGGACGAAACAGGGTCTTCCAAAGAGTTCCTCTTGGCCACTGCTGGTGCCCATCCAATCCTACCATTCTTCTACATCTCGTAGCACCGTCCGGCCAGAGTCACGCCTAGGGTCGACCAAGCCAGAGCCCATAATGGCTTGCGGCTGCACAGGTAAGCTTCTGGTCAATGGGGTATCCATCCCTCTCTTCGTGGCTGGGTGAAGCTTTCCGCAAGATGTCACGGCGCTTCTGCATGCATCCCGGCCATCCGCTGGTTTCTCCAGGGTGCCCGTCAACCGTCCTCCACCCAGTAGTGAATTTTGAAATCCGTCTTGATCTTGAAGTCATGGGGTTGTCATCATCTTTTTGACTCTCGCATCTCCCATATGAATCACTCAACCAACCCCGTCTACTAAAGCATAGCAATAAACTACATCGTCCCGGGCATCGATAACAAGGGAGAAGGGTTCATCCTACCTCATGATACTACTCAAGAACATAAAAAGGGCAACCTGGTGCATGTAGCTCCCGCTTGCGCAGGGTCCAGGGAAGGGTCCGACCACTTTGGGTCTATAGTACGCAGCCTTTCCCTACATTTCTGTAAGAGGCTATTTCCAGGACTTGAACCCATGACCTCATGGTCACAAGGCAACAGTTTTACCACTGCGCCAAGGCTCCCCTTCATACTACTCAAGAACATAACTTAACAAAATTCTCCTACTGCATACATGGTGGGGAGGTATAATTCTAATGCAATAAAATCATAGGTATTGTAAAAACATGATCAAATGACTTGCCTGGCTGACGGTCTTCGAAAGCTAGCGACTCGTAATAGCAGGCTTCGCACTCCGGGAATTCTACCGAGTCAAAAATAGCACAAATAAGTATAGCACAATATAACATAACAGCAAGTTGAAGTAAAACACCCAAGAACTCAAACCAAAATCCAAAGAAAACTCAGAGAAAGCAAATCAAGTGCTACAGCCTCCAGATCATGTTCATGATGGTGCAACTTCTGGATCGTCTTCATGCTACTGCGCATATGGATCTCCAGAGCCCTGATGAGAACCTCCAAGTCTTGGGCAAATGAGTGAATGGAGTCGTCATTTCTCATGCGGATGATCTCTCCCTCTGCAGTCCTGTGACAAACCATGGTGTGGTCTGATCCAACAAGCTCGGCCCTGTATTCCTCCTGTATGCGTCCAAATGCACAATGAATTGCTAAGTCTCTCCCGATGATCCAATCGGGCGCAATGAACTTGAAGTCAATGGGCGTTGAGAGATTTCCGAATGTCCTCCCTGGTATGTGCACCTTAATCCTGAAGCGACGGTCATTCGGAAATGCCATGGTAGGGGTCCCAGTGATTGAAGGCAGAGCAATCTTCAATTCCTTGGTGATCTGGACCATCCTTCGACCGAAAAGCATAGTCTCGTCGGGCTGGCAAAACTCCGGGAGCAGAACTGGGATGACCTCAACGGCCATCTAGAATTGTTGAAATCGGAGAAGAGTCAGAAATGATCAGTGAAGAAAAATACAGAAAAGTAAAGATAGAAAGTAGAATGGTCTCTTCCTATGGCTTTTCGATCCTAGGGGCTACGTCCAACGGTCAGCGTGTGCTCTGATACCATCTTTGTAGCGACCCGACCCAAAATCGGTCAAGTCTCTGTGTAGCTGTACCATCCCAAGATCATGCTGGCACACACAGTACATTGATGCAAAGATTCAAAGTTCAATCACACCTGAATTTATTACACGATTCTCATATCGAGTCTTTATTACAAGATAATAAATTCGGTCGAAGGCCAACTCAGGAGAAATAAACTAAATAAACCTGCGGAAGCATAGACGAGTAGCGAGTCCATCCGACTCCATAGGGCAATCGCCAAGCATGGATCATAGCCTCACTCCTGATCGGAAAACTGCTCTGCAACATAAGACATTGCAGCCGTGTAGGTCAGCATTTTTGAATATGCTGGCAAGTCATGAAGAGAGAACACCAATAAAATTACTAATACTATATGCAATTTGGCTGTGGGGCTCTAAGTTTCATTGTTTTGCGAAAAAGCCAGTTTTTCCCTACAACAAGGACTTGTTTGCAAATACTACAAAATGTTGGTAGTTATTGAGATGGTTCCGCCAACCAATGTCTCATTCCCAATTATTAAATAACCCCCTCAATTAATTTATTAAGTTCGGTGTTGAGATATCCGAAATACTCCAAGTTCCAGAGGCTCAAATTGTCCGTAACCGGGGACACGGCTAATCGATTAGATCTTCACTCTGCAGAGGTTTGTACACTTTACCCGCAAGAATCGTTCCCTCCTTTAAGTCTTCGCACTGCCTGGTGTTTGAAGACGGGACGAACAAAACAGGGTCTTTCGAAGAGTTCCAATGGGCCACTGCCGGTGCCCATCCAATCCTATCGTTCTTCTACATCTCGTAGCACCGTCCGGCCAGAGTCACGCCTAGGGTCGACCAAGCCAGAGCCCATAATGGCTTGCGGCTGCACAGGTAAGCTTCCGGTCAATGGGGTATCCATTCGTCTCTTTGTGGCTGGGTGAAGCTTTCCGCAAGATGTCATGGCGCTTCTCCATGCGTCCCGGCCATCCGCTGGTTTCTCCAGGGTGCCCGTCAACCGTCCTCCACCCAGTAGTGAATTTTGAAGTCCGTCTTGAGCTTGAAGTCATGGGATTTTCATCATCTTTTTGACTCTCGCATCTCCCTTATGAATCACTCAACCAACCCCGTCTACTAAAGCATAGCAATCAACTACATCGTCCCGGGCATCGATAACAAGGGAGAAGGGTTCATCCTACCTCATGATACTACTCAAGAACATAACTTAACAAAATCCTCCTACTGAATGCATGGTGGGGAGGTATAATTCTAATGCAATAAAATCATAGGTATTGTAAAAACATGATCAAATGACTTGCCTGGCTGACGGTCTTCGAAAGCTAGCGACTCGTAATAGCAGGCTTCGCACTCCGGGAATTCTACCGAGTCAAACAATAGCACAAATAAGTATAGCACAATATAACATAACAACAAGTTGAAGTAAAACACCCAAGCACTCAAACCAAAATCCAAAGAAAACTCGGAGAAAGCAAATCAAGGTTTTCACCACAACAAGCAACAACTAAGAAATAGTTTTACACAACTAAAATTTTTCTTAACAGAACCTAAGCATGGGTTTTTCTAACTAACAAAAAGGAAAACATCATACAAACTAGGAGCAAAAGGGATCATATTAAAAGCTTTTATAGAACTCATATTATGCCTAAAACAATCCTAGCAAAGAAAATAAAATAAAATAAAGTATTCTACTGTAAATAAAAGTTCATCCTCTGTAGTCACAGAAACTAATCTAAAATAAACTATAACATAATAAAAATAAATAATTTGCTAACTAGAACAATAGGTAAACAGTAGCTAGCAAAAAAATAAGAAAAACTTGATTTCGACTAAAACTATTTTTTTATTAAATCATAAATACCCAAACAAGTTCCTACTGCTAGGCGTGGACAAAACTAAGCAGTAGCAAAAAGAAACACTAAAAAAATCCTAGCTCAATTTATGGCAGAAAAACTAATCTGTCTAAATCTAATATAAAACTATTTCTAATAATTTAAACATGGCTAAACATATTTTCTACAGAAACTACAACAAATTTGCAAACTAACAAAAAAAAAGAATCAACTAATAACACTAAACCAACTAAAAGGAAAAGCAAAAACAAAAATAGAACTAATATGCTAAAACAGAAAATAAAAATAAAAGAAAATAAATCTAGCGCTATTGGGTCGTGGACTAACTAAAAGACGCTTTGATCGCTATATAACTAAAACGCCTACGGGCTATAAGAAATAAACCGGACCGGTCTAAAATAAACCATAACTAAAACCGATCTATATGAAATAAAACCATACCCCTTCACTCTTCTAATCTAAGCCGTACAAGCGACATCCAACGGTGGAGGGGAGCTTGAGCTTACAGCGGACGGCGGTGACGGACAGAGACGCCGGCGGTGACTTGGGCGATGGCGGTGCAGCGGCTCCGGTCGTCGGGGAAGAAGGGGAAGTGGTCGGGGCGGTGCGGCTGAGCGAGGCAAAGACGGTGGTGGTCTCAGCGACGGTCGAGGGTGACGGTGGCGAGTGGTACGAGCTCGACAAAGCTCCTGGTGAGCTTCAACTTCGGTGACGGGCGGTGATGCTCAAGGCGGTGGCTCCGGCGGTTCCTGGGCAAAGAGAGGATGTCAGGGAGGTGCGGGATGAAGTGGCGGTTCGGGTGGAGTAGCTTGGATGGGCAGAGGGTGCTCACCGGCAGCGGAAACGGCGCCGAACCGAGGCGGCGGCGAGATGCGTTCGGCGAGGGCGCGAGCTACGGGTGGGGTTGAGCTTAGGGTTTTAGGGGGATCGAGAGAGGAGGGAGCTGGGTTTATATAGGGCATCAACTTGGGCAAGGGGGCGTCTCAGGATCACGATCCCGAGAGGATCGGAACCGCAGCGGCGGCGGGCATGCTCCGGGCGGCGTTTGCGTGCGTGAGAGGAAAGAGAAAGGGTGGGGCCAGCGCATCGGTGAGAGAGAGAGGGGGGGTGGAGCGAGCGGGCGACCGAGGCGGAATGGGATCGGCATGGGGCGCGCTGGGCTGCGGCCGCTTGGGCGCTGGTGGGCTGGCGCCTGCCCCGCTGGCTAGGCCGGTTGGCCTGGCTGGCGCCTCGGGCTCTCCCCTTTTTTTGAATTAGAGAGAAGAGAGAATATAGAAATATATATATTATTTTATATAGGACATATATATATCAAAATTCTCAGGGGAAATTAATCCTACAACATGGACATTTTTCCAGCGGCAAAACTCCAACTAAAAAAAACACTTTCTGGAAAACCCAAATAAAATTCAAATTTGAAATCAAACTTTTTGGCAATACTTTTCTTCTGACATTTTTGGTGTGTCATGTTTACTCCTCTCATACATTTGCTCAAGTATTTTTCAGGCATTGATTTGAAAGAATTTCATTTGCCAATTCGAATCCAAATTCAACAAACTCAAAAGCCTCTGAAATATTTCAAATGCCACTCAATTTCGAACAATATGCATAGATGCTTAGCTATAATTGTAAAACATTCCAAAATAAAATTTGGGATGTTACAAACCTACCCACCTTAAGATGAATCTCACCCTCGAGATTCGAGTTGGCTAGCAAATAGGTGTGGGTGGTCTCGGCGGAGATCTTCTTCTCGCTCCCAGGTGGCTTCCTCCTCAGAATGATGACTCCAAAGAACCTTGCAAAACTTGATGATCTTGCTGCGGGTGACTCTGTTCGCAGTCTCAAGAATTCGAACCGGTTTCTCCTCATAAGTCAGATCACTATCGAGCTGTATGGCCTCCAGGGGCACTGTGTCTCTCAATGGAATATCGGCCATCTCAGCATGGCATTTCTTCAGCTGAGAAACATGGAAGACATCATGAACTCCGGACAATCCTGCCGGCAATTCCAGCTTGTAATCAACTTCTCCACGATGTTCGAGGATTTTGTAGGGGCCAATGAACCTGGGTGCCAACTTTCCTTTAACACCAAACCTCTTGATTCCACGAAGTGGGGACACACGAAGATATGCGCGGTCTCCCGCTTCGTATGTTACTTCCTTGTGTTTACTATCGGCATAACTCTTCTGCCTCGACTGAGCTACCTTGAGTCTATATCGAATCAGCTTGACTTTCTCTTCGGAATTTCTGATAAGATTGGGACCGAAAAGTTTTCAATCTCCAACACCATCCCACAACAATGGTGTTCTGCACCTCCTTCCGTATGGAGCTTCGAAAGGGGCCATCTTCGGACTGGTTTGATAACTGTTACTATACGAGAACTCTGCGTATGGCAAATTATCATCCCAGCTAGACTCATAGTCTAGCGCACAAGCTCTCAACATGTCCTCTAGAATCTGGTTGACTCTCTCGGTCTGTCCATCTGTCTGCAGATGAAAAGCTGTACTGAACTCCAGCCTCGTACCCAAAGTTTCATGCAACTGATTCAAAAACTTTGAGGTAAATTGTGTTCCTCTATCTGACACAATACTCCTCGGAACTCCATGCAGACATACGATCCTGGTCGTGTATAGCTTGGCTAACTTAGCGC
Source organism: Triticum aestivum (assembly GCF_018294505.1). Classification (NCBI taxonomy): domain Eukaryota; kingdom Viridiplantae; phylum Streptophyta; class Magnoliopsida; order Poales; family Poaceae; genus Triticum; species Triticum aestivum. The sequence continues at coordinate 537,562,043 of NC_057798.1, forward strand.
TGGTATAGGTAATCTTCACGGGAATGAAATGAGCTACCTTGGTCAAGCAATCAACCACTACCCAGATGGAATCATAACCTGAACGGGTCCTGGGTAATCCTGTGATAAAATCCACTCCAAATTTCTCCCATTTCCACTCGGGAATCGGCAAAGGTTGAAGTAACCCTGCTGGCTTCTGATGTTCCGCTTTTACTCGTTGGCAAACATCGCATACGGCTACGTACTCGGCAATATCCTTCTTCATACCTGTCCACTAGAAACTTTCCTTCAAATCCAGATACATCTTGGTGTTACCGGGGTGAATCGAGTACGGTGAATCATGAGCCTCCTGAAGAATTAGCTTCCCGAGCTTGGGATCATTGGGTACATAAATACGATCCTCGAACCATATAGCTCCATACTCATCCTTACGGAACCCTTTAGCTTTTCCTTCATTCATCCTTTTCTTTATCTCATAAATTTCCTTGTCCGACTTCTGGGCTTCACGAATTCTTTCGGCTAAAGTGGGCTGAACTTCCAGAGCTGCAACATATCCTCTCGGAACTATATCCAGACGAAGATCTCTGAGGTCATCGACTAACTCCTGGGGTAATCCTCCTGCTATAAGAGTATTCACATAACTCTTACGGCTCAAGGCATCTGCTACAACATTAGCTTTTCTTGGGTGGTAATGCAATCTCATGTCATAGTCCTTGATTAATTCTAGCCATCTCCTTTGCCTGAGGTTCAACTCTTTTTGCGTGAAAATATACTTCAAGCTCTTATGATCCGTATAAACATCACAACTATTTCTGATAAGGAAATGCCTCCAGGTCTTGAGTGCATGCACTACGACTGCTAACTCCAAATCATGTGTGGCATAATTCATCTCGTGAGGTCGTAGCTATCTGGAGGTATAAGCTACAATTTTTCCTTCTTGCATCAGTACTCCTCCGAGTCCCTGACGAGAAGCGTCACAATATACCTGGTAATCCTTGTGTATGTACGGAAAAATTAGCACTGGGGCTGTAACCAAATGTTTCTTCAATTCCTGGAAACTGGCTTCGCAATCCTCGATCCAAATGTACTTGGCGTCCTTCTTCAACAGCTCAGTCATGGGCTTGGCAATCTTCGAGAAATTCTCAATAAACCTCCAATGATATCCTGCGAGTCCGAGAAAACTGCGGATCTTCTTAACTGAGGTGGGTGACTGCCAATCGGTGACTGATACAACCTTGGTGGGGTCAACTGCTATTCCTTCTCCTGAAATAACATGTCCGAGGAATCCGACTTCCTTCAGCCAAAATTCACATTTGCTGAACTTGGCATACAATTGATGTTCTCGGAGTTTCTCCAGAACTAGAGCAGATGTTCCTTATGCTCTTCCTCGCTCTTGGAGAAAATCAGTATATCATCAATGAACACCACGACAAACTTGTCCAGATATTCCATAAATACCTTTGTTCATCAAATTCATGAAGTATGCAGGGGCATTAGTCAATCCAAATGACATGACGGTATACTCATATAAACCATACCTGGTGGTGAAAGCTGTTTTGGGTAACCATACCTGGTGGTGAAAGCTGTTTTGGGTATATCCTTTTCACAGATCTTCAACTGATGATACCCTGATCGAAGATCGATCTTGGAGAATACCTTGGCTCCAACTAGCTGATCAAATAAATCATTAATCATCGACAAAGGGTACTTGTTCTTGATGGTCACATCGTTCAACAAATGATAATCCAAAACCATTCTCAGGGTTTTATCCTTCTTCTCTACCAAAAGAACTGGGGCTCCCCAAGGTGACGAGATTGGCTGAATATATCCCTTCTCCAATAGCTCATTAATTTGCTTCTTGATCTCTTCCAAATCGTTCGGGGGCATCCGATAAGGTCTCTTGGATATTGGGGCTGTGTCGGGCAATAACTCAATCAGAAATTCAATGTCTCTGTCCGGTGGCATTCCTGGTAATTCCTCTAGAAACACATCGGGAAAATCTCTCACTACCGGCACTTCCTCCTGAACAACTCCCGTGAGGGAATTCACCTGATTCTTCATTGGGGTGCGCCTGGATACATACTTGATCCTCTTCTGCTCCGGGGTGGTGAGCAGAATCGTCTTGCGGGCACAATCGATGTTTCCTTCAAACTTCGTCAACCAATCCATGCCTAGGATTACATCCAAGGTCTGGGATTCCAATACTATGAGGTCTGCGGGAAAATTATGGTTTCCGATGTTGAGGGTTGCACGACAGCCTAAACCTGCCATCATTTCTCCTCCCGGGGAACTGACCTGAAGAGGGCTTCTAAGGGTTCTAGTGGGCAACCCGTACTTTTCCACAACTACCCTTGATATAAATGAATGCGTTGCACCAGAATCAAAGAGTACCAAAACTGGACGTGAATTCAATAAAAACTTACCAACCACAGTTTCTGGCTGATCATAGACGTCCTCCACGTCAATGTGATTCACCTGCGCACGAGGAAAAGGGTTGGGCTTCTTTGCTGAGCTTCCATTGCCGTTTCCATTCCTCTGCTTGGCCTCCGGGCAGTCGGTGGCATAGTGTCCTGTCTTCTGGCACTTGAAACAGGTGATATGGCTCAGATCTTTCTGAGCCGGGGCTGGACGATGCTGGTTGCCATGCTGTTTCCATTGCCTGACTTGTTGTCGTGGTTGCGGTTGTTCCCATTCCCTCCATGGTTATGTCCTCCATGATTATGTCCTCCATGGGTGTGATGGGTATGCCCTCCCGAGTATGGGGCATAACGGGGCTTCTGCTGAGCTCCGGAATTGTACTTCCCCTGGTTACACTTCTGCTTGCGGCTATCAATCTGCTGCTGCTTGCCTTCAAGTATGGTGGCCTTGTCTACCAGCTCCTGGTAGTTATTGAAGGTAGCCACCATTAGCTGCATTCCCAGCTCATCATTGAGTCCCTCGAGAAACTTCTCCTGCTTTGCGGCATCTGTGGCCACATCATCCGGGGCATAGCGAGATAGCTTGCTGAAATCATCCACGTACTGCCCCATAGTACGGTTCCCCTGGCATAAGTTGCGGAACTCACGCTTCTTCAGACTCATGGCTCCAGCTGAAACATGAGTGGTGCGGAAGGCCTGCTGGAACTCAGCCCATGTCACGGTGGCGGCCGGGTAAGTGGCGGTGTAGTTCTCCCACCAAGAAGCTGCAGGTCCATCAAGCTGATGTGTGGCAAAGCGCACCTTCTCTGCATCTGTGCATCCAGCAGTGTCTAACTCCCTTCCGACCTTGCGGAGCCAATTGTCGGCCACAATCGGCTCAGTGCTGCTAGAGAACACTGGCGGATTCAGCCTTAGGAAGCGGGTCAAGTTGTCAACAGGGGGTGGTGGCGGTGGATTGTTGTTGTTGTTGTTGTTTTGGTTCTGGATGAGCATCTACATGAGGGCATTCTGGTGCTGGATCAGCTGGGTGAGCTGCGGCGAAAAGTTGAAACCGGGGTCATGTCTCGGAGGCATCTGGTTTTTTGGAGTGGATGAGAAAATTAGAATAGAACAAGGGTCTAATGAGAAAATAGCACTACCCATATGAATGCACAATCATAATCACACCAATCATTTATTCAATCATGTCAAACATGGTTCAATCTCGGATTACAAAATCTCACGACTAATCGTAAATAACGGCCTAACTGATCGACGGAAAAATAAAATAAATATGGTAGTCGACTAAATGTCTTCATCAATCATCCTTGCGTCCTCCGGTATGGCGTCCTCTGGTGCAGCGTCCCCTGCTCTGGCGCCTCCTCTTGCGGCTTCCTTCGGTGGAGCTTTCATAATCCCGGTCATTGCTCACAAGAGGTCCATCATCTCCACTCGGAAAAAGGTCTTCTCCCTGATACAGCTTCTCCTCTAATGCGGCCACCTCCAGCTTCAGGTTGGCGACTCTCTCCATGAAATCCTTGACTTCATCCTCATGCTCATAATCGGCTTCATGTGCTACAGCCGCCAGATCAAGTTCACGATGGTGCAACTTCTGGATCGTCTTCATGCTACTGTGCATATGGATCTCTAGAGCCCTGATGAGAACCTCCAAGTCTTGGGAAAATGAGTGAATGGAGTCGTCGTTTCTCGTGCGGATGATCTCTCCCTCTGCAGTCCTGTGACAAACCATGGTGTGGTCTGATCCAACAAGCTCGGCCCTGTATTCCTCCTGTATGCGTCCAAGTACACAATGAACTGCTAAGTCTCTCCCGATGATCCAATCGGGCGCAATGAACTTGAAGTCAATGGGCACTGAGAGATTTCCGAACGTCCTCCCTGGTATGTGCACCTTAATCCTGAAGCGACGGTCATTCAAAAATGCCATGGTAGGGGTCCCAGTGATTGAAGGCAGAGCAATCTTCAATTCCTTGGTGATCTGGACCATCCTTCTGCCGAAAAGCATAGTCTCGGCGGGCTGGCAAAACTCCGGGAGCAGAACTGGGATGAACTCAACGGCCATCTAGAATTGTTGAAATCGGAGAAGAGTCAGAAATGATCAGTGACGAAAAATACGGAAAAGTAAAGATAGAAAGTAGACTGGTCTCTTCCTATGGCTTTCTGATCCTAGGAGTTACGTCCTACGGTCAGCGTGTGCTCTGATACCATCTCTATAGTGACCCGACCCAAAATCGGTCAAGTCTCTGTGTAGCTGTACCATCCCAAGATCATGCTGGCACACACAGTACATTGATGCAAAGATTCAAAGTTCAATCACACCTGAATTTATTACACGATTCTCATATCGAGTCTTTGTTACAAGATAATAAATTCGGTCGAAGGCCAACTCAGGAGAAATAAACTAAATAAACCTGCGGAAGCATAGACGAGTAGCGAGTCCATCCGACTCCATAGGGCAATCGCCAAGCGTGGATCATAGCCTCACTCCTGATCGGAAAACTCCTCTGCAACATAAGACATTGCAGCCGTGTAGGTCAGCATTTTTGAATATGCCGGCAAGTCATGAAGAGAGAACAACAATAAAATTACTAATACTATATGCAATTTGGCTGTGGGGCTCTAAGTTTCTCTGTTTTGCGAAAAGCCAGTTTTTCCCTACAACAAGGACTTGTTTGCAAATACTACAAAATCTTGGTAGTTATTGAGATGGTTCCGCCAACCAATGTCTCATTCCCAATTATTAAATAACCCCCTCAATTAATTTATTAAGTTCAGTGTTGAGATATCCGAAATACTCCAAGTTCCAGAGGCTCAAATTGTCCATAACCGGGGACATGGCTAATCGATTAGATCTTCACTCTGCAGAGGTTTGTACACTTTACCCGCAAGAATCGTTCCCTCCTTTAAGTCTTTGCACTGCCTGGTGTTTGAAGACGGGACGAACAAAATAGGGTCTTCCGAAGAGTTCCAATGGGCCACTGCTGGTGCCCATCCAATCCTATCGTTCTTCTACATCTTGTAGCACCGTCCGGCCAGAGTCACACCTAGGGTCGACCAAGCCAGAGCCCATAATGGCTTGCGGCTGCACAGGTAAGCTTTCGGTCAATGGAGTATCCATCCATCTCTTCGTGGTTGGGTGAAGCTTTCCGCAAGATGTCATGGCGCTTCTCCATGCATCCCGGCCATCCGCTGGTTTCTCCAGGGTGCCCGTCAACCGTCCTCCACCCAGTAGTGAATTTTGAAGTCCGTCTTGATCTTGAAGTCATGGGGTTGTCATCATCTTTTTGACTCTCGCATCTCCCTTATGAATCACTCAACCAACCCCGTCTACTAAAGCATAGCAATCAACTACATCGTCCCGGGCATCGATAACAAGGGAGAAGGGTTCATCCTACCTCATGATACTACTCAAGAACATAACTAAACAAAATTCTCCTACTGCATGCATGGTGGGGAGGTATAATTCTAATGCAATAAAATCATAGGTATTGTAAAAACATGATCAAATGACTTGCCTGACTGACGGTCTTCGAAAGCTAGCGACTCGTAATAGCAGGCTTCGCACTCCGGGAATTCTACTGAGTCAAACAATAGCACAATATAACATAACAGCAAGTTGAAGTAAAACACCCAAGCACTCAAACCAAAATCAAAAGAAAACTCGGAGAAAGCAAATCAAGGTTTTCACCACAACAAGCAACAACTAAGAAATAGTTTTACACAACTAAAAATTTTCTGAACAGAACCTAAGCATGGGTTTTGCTAACTAACAGAAAGGAAAACATCATACAAACTAGGAGCAAAAGGAATCATATTAAAAGCTATTATAGAACTCATATTATGCCTAAAACAATCCTAGCAAAGAAAATAAAAAAAAATTATTCTACTGTAAATAAAAGTTCATCCTCTGTAGTTACAGAAACTAATCTAAAATAAACTTTAACATAATAAAAGTAAAATAATTTGCTAACTAGAACAGTAGGTAAACAGTAGCTAGCAAAAAAAATAAGAAAACTTGATTTCGACTAAAACTATTTTTTTATTGAATCAAAAAAACCCAAACAAGTTCCTACTGCTAGGCATGGACTAAACTAAGCAGTTGCAAAAAGAAACACTAAAAATAAATAATCCTAGCTCAATTTATGGCAGAAAAACTAATCTGTCTAAATCTAATATAAAACTATTTCTAATAATTTAAACATGGCTAAACATATTTTCTACAGAAACTACAACAAATTTGCAAACTAACAAAAAAAAGAATCAACTAATAACACTAAACCAACTAAAAGAAAAAGCAAAAACAAAAACAAAACTAATCTTCTAAAACAAAAAATAAAACTAAAAGAAAATAAATCTAGCGCTACTGGGCCGTGGACTAACTAAAAGACACTCTGATCGCTATATAACTAAAACGCCTACGGGCTATAAGAAATAAACCAGACCGGTCTAAAATAAACCATAACAAAAACTGATCTATATGAAATAAAACCATACCCCTTCACTCTTCTAATCTAAGCCGTACAAGAGAGATCCAACGATGGAGGGGATCTTGAGCTTACAGCGGAGGGCGGTGAGGGACGAAGACGCCGGTGGTGACTCGGGCGATGGCGGTGCAGCGGCTCCAGTCATCGGGGAAGAAGGGGAAGTGGTTGTGGCGGTGCGGCAGAGCGAGGCGGAGACGGTGGTGGTCTCAGCGGCGGTCGAGGGTGACGGTGGTGAGTGGTACGAGCTCGAGAGAGCTCCTGGTGAGCTCCAACTCCGGCGACGGGTGGTGATGCTCAAGGCGGTGGCTCCGACGGTTCCTGGGCGAAGAGAGGATGTCAGGGAGGTGAGGGATGAAGTGGCGGTTTGGGTGGAGTTGCTTGGATGGGCAGGGGATGCTCACTGGCGGCGGAAACGGCGGCGAACCAAGGCGGCGGCGGCGAGATGCGTTCGGCGAGGGCGCGAGCTATGGGTGGAGTTGAGCTTAGGGTTTTAGGGGGATCGAGAGAGGAGGGAGCTGGGTTTATATAGGGCATCAACTTGGGCAAGGGGGCGTCTCAGGATCACGATCTCGAGAGGACCGGAACCGCGGCGGCGTCGAGCGTGCTCCAGGCGGCGTTTGCGTGCGTGAGAGGAAAGAGAAAGGGTGGGGCCAGCGCGTCGGTGAGAGAGGGGGGGGGGGTGGAGCGAGCGGGCGACCGAGGCGGAGTGGGATCGGGCGCGGGGCGCGCTGGGCTGTGGCCGCTCAGGCGCTCGCAGGCTGGCGCCTACCCCGCTGGCTAGGCCGGTTGGCGCTGGCTGGGCCGGTTGGCCTGGCTGGGGCCTCGGGCTTTCCCCCTTTTTTTTGAATTAGAGATAAGAGATAATATAGAAATATATATATTATTTTTATATAGGACGTATATATACCAAAATTCTCAGGGGAAATTAATCCTACAACGTGGACATTTTTCCAGTGGCAAAACTCCAACTAAAAAAGCACTTTCTAGAAAACCCAAATAAAATTCAAATTTGAAATCAAACTTTTTGGCAATACTTTTCTTATGACATTTTTGGAGTGTCATGTTTACTCCTCTCATACTTTTGCTCAAGTATTTGTCAGGCATTGATTTGAAAGAATTTCATTTGCCAATTCGAATCCAAATTCAACAAACTCAAAAGCCTCTGAAATATTTCAAATGCCACTCAATTTCAATAAATATGCATAGATGCTTAGCTATAATTGTAAAACATTCCAAATGGAAATTTGGGATGTTACAAAGATGGAGCATAGCCAGACTATATGATTTTGTAGGGATAGCTTTCTTTGGCCATATTATTTTGAGAAGACATAATTGCTATATTAGTAGGCTTGAAGTATTATCGTTTTTATAACTTTTGTTTTGAATCTTATGGATCTGAACATTCATGCCACAATAAAGAAAATTACATGGATAAATATGTTAGGTAGTATTCCACATCAAAAATTCTATTTTTATCATTTACCTACTCGATGACGAGCAGGAATTAAGTTTGGGGATGCTTGATACGTCCCCAACGTATCTATAATTTTTTATTGTTCCATGCTATTATATTATCTGTTTTGGATGTTTTATATGCATTAATATGCTATTTTATATTATTTTTGGGACTAACCTATTAACCTGGAGCCCAATGCCAGTTCCTATTTTCCCCTGTTTTTGAGTTTCGCAGAAAAGGAATACCAAACGGATTCCAAACAGAATAAAATCTTCGTGATGATTTTTCTTGGACCAGAAAACAACCAGAAGACTTGGAGATGAAGTCGGAGGAGCCACGAGGCGGCCACAAGGACGAAGGGCGCGCCCAGGGGGTAGGGCGTGCTCCCCACCCTTGTGGGCCCCTCGTGCACCTCCTGACCTAATTCTTTCACCTATATATTCCCATATATCCCCAAACCAAAAAAGGCATCTAGAAAAATAATTTTCCGCCTCCGCAACCTTCTGTACTCATGAGATCCCATCTAGGGACCTTTTCCGGCGTCTTGCAGGAGGCGCATTTGATCAGAAAGAGCTTCTACATCAACACCATTGCCCTTCCGATGAAGCATGAGTAGTTTAACATAGACCTACGGGTCCATAGCTAGTAGCTAGATGATTTCTTCTCTCTCTTTGATTCTCAATACCATGTTCTCCTTGATGTTTTTGGAGATCTATACGATGTAATACTTTTTTGCGGTGTGTTTGCCAAGATTCGATGAATTGTGGATTTACGATCAGCTTATCTATGAATATCATTTTAATCTTCTCTGAATTCTTATATGCATGATTTGATATCTTTGTAATTCTCTTCGAACTATCGGTTTGGTTTGGCCAACTAGATGGGTTTTTCTTGCAATGGAAGAAGTGCTTAGCTTTGGGTTCAATCTTGCGGTGTCCTTTCCCAGTGACAGTAGGGGCAGCAAGGTATGTATATATTGTTGCCATCGAGGATAAAAAGATGGGGTTTTCATCATATTGCTTGAGTTAATTCCTTTACATCATGTCATTTTACTTAATGCATTACTCCGTCCTTTATGAACTTAATACTCTAGATGCATGCTAGATAGCGGTTGATGTGTGGAGTAATAGTAGTAGATGCAGAATCCTTTCGCTCTACTTGAGACGGACGTGATTCCTATATTCATGATCATTGCCTTAGATATCATCATAACTTCGCACTTTTCTATCAATTGCTCGGCAGTAATTTGTTCACCCACCGTATTATTTGCTATCTTGAGAGAAGCCTCTAGTGAAACCTACGACCCCGGGTCTATTTTCCATCATATAAGTTTCCGATCTACAATTTTAGTTTCCGATCTACTATTCTTGCAATCTTTTACTTTCCGATCTATAAACGAAAAATACCAAAAATATTTACCTTATCGTTTATCTATCTCTATCTGATCTCACTTTTGCAAGTAACCGTGAGGGATTGACAACCCCTTTATCGCGTTGGGTGCAAGTTTGTTTGATTGTTTGTACAGGTATTCGGTGATTTCTGCGTTATTTCCTACTAGATTGATACCTTGGTTCTCAAACTGAGGGAAATACTTATCTCTACTTTGCTGCATCACTTTTTCTTCTTCAAGGGAAAAACCAATGCAAGCTCAAGAAGTAGCAGTACCACGGAGCCCCCAAGGTTCTCCCTTGCGGCCCCAAGGCCCCCGCAGATTCTTACCCGTTCTTCAGTGCATGCTTTTATTGCGGCATGTGCCCCCCATTCTCGGATTTCTTTTGCGAGATTGTGTCTACCTTTGGGTACCAACTGCTATAATTCGCCCCCAACACCCTGACCTGCATGGCAGTTTTTGCACTTTTCTGTGAGAACTTTGTCGGGGTTACCCCCAATGTGGATATGTTCTGCCACTTCTACATTCCCCGGGTCGAGGACAAGTCATTATTTGGTAGTGTGACATGGATCCCAAGGGGGAAGAAAGACTAACGGGATTACATCCCCGGGAAATTTCACAGCAAATGGGAAGAGTGGAGAGGCAATTGGTGTTGGATCCAGGAGAAGAATTTCCTAGAGTTTTGCTTGCCGCGGTAAAAAAGGATCGGATGCAGTGATGACCGGAAGAAATTTGGTGTCACCGAAGAGAAGCTTCGCCCGACGCTGAACAGAATTGCCCGCCTGAAGAGCGTTGGGCTGACCATAGAAATGGTGGGAGTCGACTTCTTCCGGCGCTAGATTGCTCCATTAGAGCAGAGGAATATGCCTTCTTAGGACTCCCAGAACACCGGTGACAGAATGCAGATGTACCCTGGGCGCGACAACAACTTGACGGTAATGGGGCATGCCTAGCTCTGCCAGTAGCTGTTCCGGAGAGTCGACACATTCCAGTTGCTGTCCATAGTCGTGCCGCTGCACATCAATTCAACGAGGACCACTATCTTGGTGTGATGCTTGAGTGCACCGCCAAATGGGTCAAAGGAGACTGGAAATTGCCCAAGCTGGAGGACGAAATCAGATGGGTCTCCAACTTGATGGAGGTGGCCTCCCGGAAAGAGACCAACCTCGTCAAAGCCACCATGGAGGAGGAAGAAGCGCACATCGTCAGTAGGGGTGTAGAGGCCCAGAGGCTAGAAGCTGAAGAAGCCGCAGGGGCTGCGGAGCTCGACGAAGAAGAAGAGGAGGATGAGGACGAGGAAGAACTCGTTGAGGAGGAGCAGGGAGAACTTGGCGGAGGTGAAGTTGCCGGGGTTGAGGCTGCCGGGAAGCCTGAAGGGGAGGAGCAAGAGGAGGAAGGCACTCAAGCTGTGAAGCCAAAACACCGCCTTCAAAGCATGGCTAGCCAAGAGCAAGTGGCCACCTCCCCGACATGTTCCGCTTTTGCGGCGAAGAATACCACCACCAGAGCTGGGCGCCGGGAGGTGGCACACCGACAACCGCCCGACGTTCCAAATCCAAGCCTTCATCATCCCTCCAAGAACCTGTCGGGGAAGACGAAGTCCCCCAACCGACAAGCTCGCCCCCACCTGCCATCAAGAGGGCCAGGGAGAGTCCTCCGCCTCCCAAATATGACATGAATGCCCTACTCGAATCGGATGAGTAGTAAGTAAATCTTTGTTTCTTTTCGATGAAACTCCGACTTTGTCCAACTACTATTCTGTCTTGACTTCTCTTGCTTTTCAGAGATGAAGAACCACTTGCGCAGCGGGCCAAATGTGCCAAGGTTTTGGAGGAGCATGACTCTTCGCCAGGAGCTGGGCAGGGGTCGCCAGTGGCTGGTGTCATTGTTGCTAGCCCCCAGCTTAGCCCTCCAAGTGATCAACATGGAAGTTCTTGTTCCCAACCCAAACAGGGAGATGGGAGAGGCCCACCATGAAGAAGAATGCCAAGAAGTGAATCCATCACGGGATCCCCGTCAACCATCATGCCGGAGAGTGCTTCTCCGATAAGGGCCTCCTCCGACGAACCTGTCCGCACTGGTGCCACTTCGACATCAGAGAGCGTCGAGGGCAATGCACCGACAATGCAAGTTATCGGGGAAGGGAATGTCCTTCCGCAACAAGCACCGATGGGTAATCCTCTTGTCCTTACACACTTCTCGTTCAATTTTTCTCCCTGAATTGCAACTTGAATCTTATTTCTGCCCTTATTTTTCGCTCTGGTCCATAGTCCCAACTTCTCCCAAAGAAGGCGAGGTCTTCGAGGCAGTGACAGATATTACAAAGGCTGCTTCTGAGGAGGCCACCAAGATTGCTGCCGCGGAGGATGTCAAGCAGGTCGTCAGGGACGTCGAGGAAGACCCCACAAAAATGGAGGAGTCCCATGGCAACAGGCTTGATCCCACTAAGATGGGCGTAGATGAGGCACCCGTTGTCGATGCCATGCCAGCTCCCGCCACCCAACCAACAGCAGCTGCAACTTCACAAAACCCGCCAAGCATCACAGGCCGGGCACTTCCCAGCATGGACACGGAGCCCCCAGCTCATCTAGGGCTGTGGAACCAAATTTTGACGAAGAATCTTGCTTCCCTTGGCCAAGAGACCCACATATGCCGATGACATTACCAATGAAGCCGAGGATTACGCCTTAGTACAAGCCATGGCCATCGGGTTCAAGGACATCCAAGGCAGGTACGACAAGAGGTGGAAACAAGTTCAGGAAGAGTGCAAATACGTAGATTCGGTCGACCATCAGCTAAAGAAGAAGGCGGAACAGCTGCGCACATGGTACAATGATCGATCATGTGAGCTCAGAAATCAAGAGGAGAAGTTGGCGGCTGCCAAAGGGGAGGCAACAGTCCGTGATCGCAAGTTCACAGAGTGTGAGGCGCTGCCCAACATCAGGGAAAAGGAGCTCGTTGCCCGGGAGCAAACCATTGCCGCCACTCTCCGCAGCAAAGATGAAGAGATTGAAAAACTTGTGAAGAGATACATCTCCAACATATCTATAATTTATGAAGTATTCATGCCATGTTTGCAACAATTTACATGGTTTTGGTATGATTTTATTAGAACTAACCCGGACTGACACTGTTTTCAGCAGAACTATCGTGGTGTCTTTTTTGTGCAGAAATAAAAGTTCTCGAAATGGGCTGAAAATTTACGGTGATTTTTTATGGACCAAAGAGACCCCTGAAGCACCGGAGCTGGGCCGGAAGTGACCGAGGATTCCACAAGCCTAGGGGCGCGCCCTACCCCCTAGGGAGGGCGCACACGACTTGTGGACTCCTCGAGCCCCCCCCCCCCCCTTGACGTGAGACCGACGGCAAAAATTCCTATAAATACCAAAACCCCTAGAAAGAATTGTAGATCATAATTCCGCCACTGCAAGCCTCTGTAGCCACGAAAAATCAATCTAGGTCCTCTCCGGCACCCTGTCAGAGGGAACCATCATCACCGAATGCCATGGAGGAGGAAGCCAGAGGGGGACATCATCACCATGGAGGCCAAGGACCAGAGGGATAACCCCTCCCCATATAAGGGGAGGCCATGGAGGAGGAAGCACAAGGGGGAGAATCTCTCCCCCTCTCTCCCGATGGTATCGGAGTGCTGCTAGGGGAACCATCGCCATGGTGACCATCTTCATCAACATCACCATCTTCATCACCTTCCTCATCACTTTTAAGCGGTCCACTCTCCCGCACCCTGCTGTAACCCCCTACTTGAACATGGTGCTTTATGCCACATATTATGATCCCATGATGTGTTGCCATCCTATGATGTTTTGAGTAGATTTCTTTTGTCTTTTGGGTTGATTGATGATCTAGATTGGTTTGAGTTGCATGTTTTATAATGGTGCTATCCTATGGTGCCCTCCATGTCATGCACATGTGAGGGATCCCCGTTGTAGGGTTTGAAATATGTTCATGATTCGCTTATGGTGGATTGCTAGAGTGACAGAAGCTTAAACCCGAGTAAGGGGGTTGTTTGCGTATGGGTGTAAAGAGGACTTGATACTTTAATGCTATGGTTGGGTTTTACCTTAATGATCCTTTGTAGTTGCGGATGCTTGTTAGAGTTCCAATCATAAGTGCATATGATCCAAGTAGAGAAAGTATGTTAGCTTATGCCTCTCCCTCATATGAAATTGCAATAATGATTACCGATCTTGTTAACAATTGCCTAGGACAATTCCGCACACCGATCCATCATTATTCCACACTCGCTATTTATGATATATTTTAATATATACTAGCTTTATGTTAACAACACCTATTTTCATTAGTTTTACGATATCATGCAAAGCTATCCTCTTCATACCCACAATGTAGTTTTATTTCTTGTTCCTAGATGGAAGCAAACATTCGGTGTACATAGAGTCGTATCAGTGGCAGATAGGACTTGAGAGAATATTGATCTTACCTTTAGCTCCTTGTGGGTTCAACACTCCATACTTATCATTTCCACCTATGCAAATTGCTATGATGATTCCTTGCACTTGGGGATTATCAGGCTCTTTTCTGGTGTCGTTGCTGAGGAGCAATAGCGTGGGCTTGATATTCTCATGTGTGCTTGTTTGTTTTCTTCACTAAGTAGATTTTGTTTTCCCTTTTGTTTTTGTTTTCTTTAGTTGTGGATGAAACAAACAAAAAAATTAAAAGAATGCAAAATACCAAAAATATTACTTGCCTCTTATGCCTAAAAACTTTTTCAAAAAGAGAAATGATTGAAAGGTTATGCATTGGAGAAGTGAGGGTCGACCTTGAACACTTGTGTTCATGCTCATGGAAACAATGTAGAATTTTTCATGGAAGTTTCTCAAAAATAATTATCTCCTTGTATATATCCATTGTATTATAAAAATAATGTGCCAAGTTTTGGCTTTAGTATGATTAGATTGCTTGTTTGCTATGTGCGGTGCAAACACAGAAACTTTGGTTGTAGTGTGTGAATTTACATTTTTTTACTGGAACATCAAAAGTTTCTGAAATTTTTACACAGTACTGCTATGCAAATTTTTCATTTTGTCCAATTTTTCAGAAGTTTTGGAGTTACATAAGCATACGAAATTTCCAGATTGCCACACACTGTCCTATTTTTGACAGATTATGTTTTCTATTTGTTGTTCGCTTATTTTGATGAATCTATGGGTAGTATCGGGGGGTATGAACCATGGTGAAGTGGGAATAGAATAGATATAATGCTAATAAGAAATTGGTATGAGTTTAAAACAGTATCTAAAGGTAGTGATTTGATTTATTATACTAACGGATCTCACCAGGGTTTTGTTAAGTTTTGGGTGGATGAAGTGTTCGAAGATCGAGGAGTTATCGATATGAGAAGAATAAGAAGAGGCAAGAGTTCAAGCTTGGGGATGCCCAAGGCAACCCAGGTAAATATTTTAGGGATACTCAAGCATCTAATCTTGGGGATGCCCCGGATGGCATCCCATCTTTCTTCTCCAATAACTATCGGTATATCTCAGTTTTTTGCTTTGTTCACATGATATGTGTCCTTTGTGTTTTTATTTTCCTTTATGCTCCATGCTAGTATGAGATACTACTTCATTGATTTATAGAATGCTTCGTGTGCTTCACTTAAATCTTTTGAGTATCGATTTATAGAATGCTCTTTGTGCTTCACTTAAATCTTTTGAGTATGGCTTTATAGAATGCTTCTTGTGCTTCACATAAATCTTTTGAATATGGCTTTATAGAATGCTTCCTGTGCTTCACTTATATATTTTGATCTTGTATATTGGTCAATCTATATTAATTCTAGAATGATCTAGAACTTCACTTATATCTTTTAGAGTATGAATAAAACTATCATTGGACTTGGGCTTGGAAGAGTATCATTAAAATAGCATGCCTAGCTAAAAAGGCATTAAAGAAAAGCGCTTGTTGGGAGACAACCCAATATTTACCCCTACTGTTTTTGTGTGTTCACATGATTATGCTACTGTAGTAATCATGTTTTATAGCTTTTGTTTCAATAAAGTGCCAAGTAAGACCTTTGGGATGATCTATGGTGGTAGTTGGTTTGATCTTGCTAAAAAACTGAAACTTTTACGCTTGTTGCCAGAATTTTAAAAAATGACAGAAGCGTGATTTTGATCTGAATTTTTTACACAAGATTGATATACAAATTGCCTATGTTTTCCTAATTTTTCGGAATTTTTTGAGTATTATAAGTATGGTTGTTGTTCAGATCATTACAGACTGCTCTGAATCTGACAGATTCTGTTTTCAATGCATACTTTACTTATTTTCTAGTCTCTATGGTTTATATTGCTCAATATAAATTGTAGAAATGGTATGGTACAGTAGGAATTGTGTGATAATAATTGTGAATCTTATCTTGACAATACCAAAGTGAATGATTTGTCTTTATCATACTAACCCATCTCACGAAGTTCCGTTAAGTTTTGTGTGATTGAAGTTTTAAAGTTTTGAGTGAGAGGTCGATATGAGGAGAATAAGGAGTGGAAAAACCCTAATATTGGGGATTCCCAAGGCACCCCAAGGTAATATTCAAGGAAGACTCAAGCTCCTAAGCTTGGGGATGCCCCGGAAGGCATCCCCTCTATCGTCTTCAAAACTATCGGTATACCTTACTCGAAGCTATATTTTTATTCGTCACATGATATGTCTTTTCCTTGGAGCGTATTTTAATTTTACTAGTTGTGTGAATAAAATCATTGGATCTGAAATATTGGATGAGAGAGAGTCCTCACATGGCTATTTAACTACTTGACTACTCATTGATCTCCACTTATATCTTTTGGAGTAGTTTGTCATTTACTCTCGTGCTTCACTTATATCCTATGAGTAAATGGTTGAATGAATTGAATATCATAAATCTAAAATTATATATGTTTTATATGCATATCCCACGGGGAGGAATGACTTCACATATAAGAAGCGTAGGTGGTAAAATTTATTGAAAGTTAGCAAACACCACATTGGTCACTTGAACGATTCATGAACGAATATTGAAGGAAGAGAGATTTCACATATAAATATACTATCTTGGTCATCTTCTATGATTGTGATCCCCATTAATTATTTTCAGACTTGAGCAAATTAGTTGAAGTTGGACAAGGAATACAACATAATGAGTTATGTTTGGGTATATTTGTATAGAAGTTATATTGTTATGGATCCTCCAACATGTGGTGCTTGCTTAGGATCTTTTGCTAGCCAAAATTTTGTGCTAAGTAGAGATACTACTTGTGCATCCAAAACCCTTAAACCCAGTTTCTTGCCATGAGTGTCCACCATATCTACCTATGGATTGAATAAGATCCTTCAAGTAAGTTGTCGTTGGTGCAAAAAGCAATAAAAATTGCTCTTAAATATGTATGATCTTTTATTGTAAGGGAAAATAAGCGTTGTATGAACTTGTGATGGTAAAGAAATAAAAGCGACGGACTATATAATAAAGGTTGCTATCACAAAGGGCAATACAATGTGATTTTCCTTTGCATTAAGGGTTTGCACATCCAAAATTAAAAAGCTCATGACAACCTCTGCTTCCCTCTATGAAGGGCCTATATTTTACTTTCATGTATTTAATTTTATGCAAAAGTCAATAGTATTCCTTCTTAGTTCAAGCTCAATTATTCTTTAGTTGGCAAGCATCATGTGGTGGGGAAAGATCCAAGCATATATGGCCCCTCAAACATATTTGATCATCAATTATTAATTATCTATATGATAAATAAGTTGGGAGGCGAAACATTAAGCCCCTATCTTTCTCTATGTTCGACAGATGCTATTTGTTCTAAAAATATGCTTTGAGTGTTAGAATCATGGAAGACTATATGATAGTCGAGTATGTGGAATTTGCTAAATCAAAGCTCTTACATAGACCCTTCCTAAAAATAAGATGAATTGCAATTGTTTGGTGACTGAAAGATAAGTTTGTTAGTTTTCAAGAAACTTTATGATCTATACTTTAACAAGTGAATAGCTTGTTATTTCATCATGAGAAGTTTTATGAGATGAACTACTATTTATGATATATAATTATGCTAGAAAAAGTGTTTGGAACTATCATTGATCAAATTTATGCAAAATGCTAGCATTCACACTTCATAAATTATTTCTTTTATCATTTACCTACTCGAGGACGAGCAGGAATTAAGCTCGGGGATGCTGATGCGTGTCCAACGTATCTATAATTTATGAAGTATTCATGCCATGTTTGCAAAAAATTTATATGGTTTTGGTATGATTTGATTAGAACTAACTTGGACCGACGCTGTTTTCAGCAGAACTACCGTGGTGTTGTTTTTTGTGTAGAGATAAAAGTTCTTGAAATGGGCTAAAAATTTACGATAATTTTTTATGGACCAAAAGAGACCCCCGAAGCACCGGAGCTGGGCCAGGAAGTGATGAGGAGACCACAAGCCTAGGGGGCACGCCATACCCCCCAGGGGGGGGCGACCACGGCTTGTGGACTCCTTGAGCACCCCCTTGATGTGAGACCAATGCCAAAAATTCCTATAAATACCAAAAACCCCAAAAAGAACCCTAGATCAGAAGTTCCGCCGCTGCAAGCCTCTGTAGCCACGAAAAATCAATCTAGGCCCTCTCTGGCACCCTGCCGGATGGGGCCATCATCACCATGGAGGAGGAAGCCGGAGGGGGCCATCATCACCATGGAGACCAAGGACCAGAGGGAGAACCTCTCCCCATCTAGGGGGCATGGAGGAGGAAGCACAAGGAGGATAATCTCTCCCCCTCTCTCCCGGTGGCGCCGGAGTGCCGCCAGGGGAACCATCGCTGCGGTATCGTCTTCATCAACATCACCATCTTCATCACCTTACTCATCTCTTTTAAGCGGTTCAGTCTCCCGCACCCCGTTGTAATCCCCTACTTGAACATGGTGCTTTATGCCACATATTACGATCCAATGATGTGTTGCCATCCTATGATGTTTTGAGTAGATTTCTCTTGTATTTTGGGTTGATTGATGATCTAGATTGGTTTGAGTTGTATGTTTTATAATGGTGCTATCCTATGGTGCCCTCCGTGCCGAGAACACATGAGGGATCCCCGCTATAGGGTTTGCAATATGTTCTTCATTCACTTATGGTGCATTACTAGAGTGACAGAAGCTTAAACCCGAGTAAGTGGATTGTTTGTGTACGGGAGTAAAGAGGAGTTGATACTTTAATGCCATGGTTGGGTTTTACCTTAATGATCCTTAGTAGTTGCGGATGCTTGCTAGAGTTCCAATCATAAGTGCATATGATCCAAGTAGAGAAAGTATTTTAGCTTATGCCTCTCCCTCACATGAAATTGCAATAATGATTACCGATCTTGTTAGCAATTTCTTAGGACAATTCCGCATGCCGATCCATCATTATTCCACACTCGCAATTTATGATATATTGTAATATATACTAAATTTATGTTAACAACAGCTATTTCATATTTTCGTTCTCCGATATCATGCAATGCTATCATCTTCATACCCACAACGTAGTTTTATTTCTCGTTCCTAGATGGAAGCAAACATTCGGTGTATGTAGAGTCGTATCAGTGGCAGATAGGACTTGAGATAATATTGATCTTACCTTTAGCTCCTTGTGGGTTCGACACTCCATACTTAGCACTTCCACCTTTGGAAATTGCTATGATGATTCCTTGCACTTGGGGATTATCATGAAGCAACGGACCCAAAAGCTAGAGGACGACCACAAGAAGGTCACTGAAGCTCAAGTATCGTACGGTGCCGCCAAGCTCAAAGAAGTCGCCTGACATGGCTGCAATTGTTGCCACCGCCAAAGTAGACCTAGAGGCCCAGGCGGGAAAGTTAAAGGAGGAACTCAATAGTAGTGGCAAAGAGATCGAGGCCCTTAAGGCCGAAGCACAAAAAGCAGCTCTCAATCTAGCAAAGCCGCAGACGCAACTTTTGTCCAAGGATCAGGAGCTAACCGCCACCAACGATATGGTTCAGGGTCTGAAATCCAAACTTGTGGGCCTAGAGGAGAACCTTGAATCCACCAAAGAGCGGGAGAGGACCTTGACGGAGAAGCCTGCCGCCGAGGAAATCCTCCAGAAGGATGTTTAGAACAAGCACGAAGAGCTGGAGAAGATGCATTCCCTCTAGACGAGAAGCTGGTCGACACAGCGGAACACCTCACTTCCCAGCTAGCCAAGATGGATATGAAGAGCTAGAGTTTCACCGTTGATAATCATGAGGTCACCAACTCCAGGCTGATCAAGTTCTTCGATGGTCTTATCGAGGCACTGAAGACGTATCAAGAAGGCAGAAGCGCCTCCTTCGCCAATGAATCCCGACAATTTGCACGCAGTGCAGCTCAACCTTGCTCACCGCAACCCTGGACTTGACCTTTCCAAGATCTTCAAAAGGTTGCCGGAGGATACAGACGTCATTACTGCCGACAAGATTGTCGCGCCTCTTGCCGACAAGGTCCTCAAGGTGCCCAAGATCCAGGGTGATCACCGCAACTAGGCTCGTTGTCATGCTCATAATCGTGCTATCATTTGAAAGATACATTTGATCTTCTGTTAGACATGCACTGATTTCGTGATGTAATATGACTTTAAGTAGGTTTACAAACACACACTATCCCCTCGTTTTATTTTCTCTTGCCTTTCTATAATTGAGCACCTTACGCATGCTAGAGGCTTGCTAGGGCAAACACTAGCCACGAGCGCTTTGGGGACGGATCCCTAGCAGCCTGCTGGTAGTATTTGTTGGGGAAGGTAGTAATTTCAAAAAAAAATCCTACGCACACGCAAGATCATGGTGATGCATAACAACGAGAGGGGAGAGTGTCATCCACATACCCTCATAGACCAAAAGCGGAAGTGTTAGCACAACGCGGTTGATGTAGTCGTACGTCTTCACGATCCGACCGATCCAAGTACCGAACGTACGGCACCTCCGAGTTCAGCACACATTCAGCTCGATGACGTCCCGCGAACTCCGATCCAGCAGAGCTTCACGGGAGAGTTTCGTCAGCATGACGGCGTGGTGACGGTGATGATGTTGCTACCAACGTAGGGCTTTGCCTAAGCACCTTTACGATATGATCGAGGTGGAATATGGTGGAGGGGGGCACCGCACACGGCTGGAATAGATCAATAGATCAACTTGTGTGTCTAGAGGTGCCTCCTGCCCCCATATATAAAGGAGAAAGGGGGGAGGCGGCCGGCCAGGAGGAGGGCGCACCAAGGGGGAGTCCTACTCCCATCGGGAGTAGGACTCCTCCTTTCCGTGTTGGAGTAGGAGAAGGAGGAAGGAGGAGAGAGAGGGGGGAAAGGAAAGGGGACGCCGCCCCCCCTCCTTGTCCAATTCGGACTAGAGGGGGAGGGGGCGCGCGGCCCTGCCTTGGCCGCCCCTCCTCTTCTCCACTAAGGCCCATGAGGCCCATTATACTCCCCGGGAGGTTCCGATAACCCCCCGGTACTCCGGTATATGCCCGAACTCATCCAAAACACTTCCAAAGTCCAAACATAGTCATCCAATATATCGATCTTTATGTCTCGACCATTTTGAGACTCCTCGTCACGTTCGTGATCATATCCGGGACTCCGAACTATCTTTGGTACATCAAAACACGTAAACTCATAATACCGATCGTCAACGAACTTTAAGCGTGCGGACCCTACGGGTTCGAGAACTATGTAGACATGACCGAGACACGTCTCCGGTCAATAACCAATAGAGGAATCTAGATGCTCATATCGGTTCCCACATATTCTACGAAGATCTTTATCAGTCAAACCACATAACAACATACGTTGTTCCCTTTGTCATCGGTATGTTACTTGCCTGAGATTCGATCGTCGGTTTCTCAATACCTAGTTCAATCTCGTTACCGGGAAGTCTCTTTACTCGTTATGTAATGCACCATCCCGCAACTAACTCATTAGTCACATTGCTTGCAAGGCTTATAGTGATGTGCATTACCGAGAGGGCCCAGAGATACCTCTCCGACAATCGGAGTGACAAATCCTAATCTCGAAATACGCCAACTCAACAAGTACCTTCGGAGACACCTGTAGAGCACCTTTATAATCACCCAATTACGTTGTGACGTTTGGTGGCACACAAAGTGTTCCTCCGGTAAACGAGTGTTGCATAATCTCATAGTCATGGGAACATGTATAAGTCATGAAGAAAGCAATAGCAACATACTAAACGATCAAGTGCTAAGCTAACGGAATGGGTCAAGTCAATCACATCATTCTCCTAATGATGTGATCCCCTTAATCAAATGACAACACATGTCTATGGCTAGGAAACTTAACCATCTTTGATTCAATGAGCTAGTCAAGTAGAGGCATACTAGTGACACTTATGTTTGTCTATATATTCACACATGTATTATGTTTCCGGTCAATACAATTCTAGCATGAATAATAAACATTTATCATGATATGAGGAAATAAATAATAACTTTATTATTGCCTCTAGGGCATATTTACTTCAGTCTCCCGCTTGCACTCAAGTCAATAATCTAGATTACACAGTAATGATTCTAACACCCATGGAGTCTTGGTGTTGATCATGTTTTGCTCGTGGAAGAGGCTTAGTCAACGGGTCTGCAACATTCAGATCCGTATGTATCTTGAAAATCTCTATGTCTCCCACCTGGACTTGATCCCGGATGGAATTGAAGCGTCTCTTGATGTGTTTGGTTCTCTTGTGAAATCTTGATTCTTTTGCCAAGGCAATTGCACCAGTATTGTCACAAAAGATTTTCATTGGACCCGGTGCACTAGGTATGACACCTAGGTTAGATATGAACTCCTTCATTTGCTGCTTCCGAAGCAGCTATGTACTCTGCTTCACATGTAGATCCCGCCACGACAAGTTTAGAACTGCACCAACTGACAGCTCCACCGTTCAATATAAACACGTATCCGGTTTGCGATTTAGAATCGTCCGGATCAGTGTCAAAGCTTGCATCAATGGAACCATTTATGACTAGATCTTTATCACCTCCATAAACGAGAAACATATCCTTAGTCCTTTTCAGGCATTTCAAGATGTTCTTGACCGCTGTCCAGTGATCCACTCCTAGATTACTTTTGGTACCTCCCTGCTAAACTAATAGCAAGGCACACATCAGGTCTGGTACACAGCATTGCATACATGATAGAGCCTATGGGTGAAGCATAGGGAACATCTTTCATTTTCTCTCTATCTTCTGCAGTGTCGGGCATTGAGTCTTACTCAACTTCACACCTTGTAATACAAGCAATAACCCTTTCTTTGCTTGATCCATTTTGAACTTCTTCATAACTTTATCAAGGTATGTGCTTTGTGAAAGTCCAATTAAGCGTCTTGATCTATCTCTATAGATCTTGACGCCCAATATATAAGCAGCTTCACCGAGGTCTTTCATTAAAAAACTTTTATTCAAGTATCCTTTTATGCTATCCAGAAATTCTATATCATTTCCAATCAATAATATGTCATCCACATATAATATTAGAAATGCTACAGAGCTCCCACTCACTTTCTTGTAAATACAGGCTTCTCCAAAAGTCTGTATAAAACCATATGCTTTGATCACACTATCAAAGCGTTTATTCCAACTCCGAGAGGCTTGAACCAGTCCATAAATGGATCGCTGGAGCTTGCACACTTTGTTAGCACCTTTCGGATCGACAAAACCATCTGGTTGCATCATATACAACTCTTCTTCCAGAAATCCATTCAGGAATGCAGTTTTGACATCCATTTGCCAAATTTCATAACCATAAAATGCGGCAATTGCTAACATGATTCAGACAGACTTAAGCATCGCTATGGGTGAGAAAGTCTCATCGTAGTCAACCCCTTGAACTTGTTGAAAACCTTTTGCAACAAGTCGAGCTTTGTAGACAGTAACATTACCATCAGCGTCAATCTTGTTCTTGAAGATCCATTTATTCTCGATGGCTTGCCGATCATCGGGCACATCAACCAAAGTCCACACTTTGTTCTCATACATGGATCCCATCTCAGATTTCATGGCTTCTAGCCATTTTGCGGAATCTGGGCTCATCATTACTTCCTCATAGTTCGCAGGTTCATCATGGTCAAGTAACATGACCTCCAGAATAGGATTACCATACCACTCTGGTGCAGATCTTACTCTGGTTAACCTAGGAGGTTAAGTGGTAACTTGATCTGAAGTTTCATGATCAATATCATTAGCTTCCTCACTAATTGGTGTAGGTGTCACAAGAACCGGTTTCTGTGATGAACTACTTTCCAATAAGGGAGCAGGTATAGTTACCTCATCAAGTTCTACTTTCCTCCCACTCACTTCTTTCGTGAGAAACTCCTTCTCTAGAAAGGATCCATTTTTAGCAACGAAAGTCTTGCCTTCGGATCTTTGATAGAAGGTGTACCCAACAGTTTCCTTTGGGTATCCTATGAAGACACATTTCTCCTATTTAGGTTTGAGCTTATCAGGTTGAAGTTTTTTCACATAAGCATCACATCCCCAAACTTTAAGAAACGACAACTTTGGTTTCTTACCAAACCACAGTTCATAAGGCGTCATCTCAACGGATTTTGATGGTGCCCTATTTAACGTGAATGCAGCCGTCTCTAAAGCATAACCCCAAAACGATAGTGGTAAATCAGTAAGAGATATCATAGATCGTACCATATCTAGTAAAGTACGATTATGATGTTCGGACACACCATTATGCTGTGGTGTTCCAGGTGGCGTGAGTTGCGAAACTATTCCGCTTTGTTTCAAATGTAGACCAAACTTGTAACTCAAATATTCTCCTCCACGATCAGATCGTAGAAACTTTATTTTATTATTACGATGATTTTCCACTTCACTCTGAAATAATTTGAACTTTTCAAATGTTTCAGACTTATGTTTCATTAAGTAGATATACTCATATCTGCTCAAATCATCTGTGAAGGTGAGAAAATAATGATACCTGCCGCGAGCCTCAATATTCATCGGACCACATACATCAGTATGTATGATTTCCAATAAATCTGTTGCTCGCTCCACAGTTCCGGAGAACGGCATTTTAGTCATCTTGCCCATGAGGCATGGTTCACAAGTACCAAGTGATTCATAATCAAGTGATTCCAAAAGTCCATCAGTATGGAGTTTCTTCATGCGCTTTACACCAATATTACCCAAACGACAGTGCCACAAATAAGTTGCACTACCATTATCAACTCTGCATCTTTTGGCTTCAACATTATGAATATGTGTGTCACTACTATCGAGATTTAATATGAATAGACCACTCTTCAAGGGTGCATGAACATAAAAGATATTACTCATATAAATAGAACAACCATTATTCTCAGATTTAAATGAATAACCGTCTCGCATTAAACAAGATCCAGATATAATGTTCATGCTCAACACTGGCACCAAATAACAATTATTTAGATCTAAAACTAATCCTGAAGGTAGATGTAGAGGTAGCGTGCCTACGGCGATCACATCAACTCTGGAACCATTTCCCACATGCATCGTCACCTCGTCCTTAGCCAGTCTTTGCTTACTCTGTAGTCCTTGTTTCGAGTTGCAAATATTAGCAACAGAACTAGTATCAAACACCCATGTGTTACTATGAGCTCTAGTAAGGTACGCATCGATAACATGTATATCACATGTACCTTTGTTCACCTTGCCATCCTTCTTATCCGCCAAATACTTGGGGCAGTTCCGCTTCCAGTGACCAGTCTGCTTGCAGTAGAAGCACTCAGTCTCAGGCTTAGGTCCAGACTTGGGTTTCTTCTCTTGAGCAACAACTTGTTTGTTGTTCTTCTTGAAGTTCCCCTTCTTCTTCCCTTTACCCTTTTCCTTGAAACTGGTGGTTTTGTTAACCATCAACACTTGATGCTCCTTTTTTATTTCTACCTCCGCAACCTTTAGCATTGCGAAGAGCTCGGGAATTTTCTTGTTCATCCCTTGCATATTATAGTTCATCACGAAGCTCTTGTAGCTTCATGGCAGTGATTGAAGAATTCTGTCAATGACACTATCATCAGGAAGATTAACTCCCAGTTGAATCAAGTGATTATTATACCCAGACATTTTGAGTATATGATCACTGACAGAACTATTCTCCTCCATCTTGCAGCTATAGAACTTATTGGAGACTTCATATCTCTCAATCCGGGCATTTGCTTGAAATATTAACTTCAACTCCTAGAACATCTCATATGCTCCATGACGTTCAAAACGTCGTTGAAGTCCCGGTTCTAAGCCATAAAGCATGGCACACTGAACTATCGAGTAGTCATCAGCTTTGCTCTGCCAGACGTTCACAACGTCTGCAGTTGCATCTACAGCAGGCCTGGCGCCCAGCGGTGCTTCTAGGACGTAATTCTTCTGTGCAGCAATGAGGATAATTCTCAAGTTACGTAACCAGTCCCTGTAATTTCTACCATCATCTTTCAACTTTGCTTTCTCAAAGAACGCATTAAAATTCAACGGAACAACAGCACGGGCCATCTATCTACAATAACATAGACAAGCAAAATACTATCAGGTACTAAGTTCATGATAAATTTAAGTTCAATTAATCATATTACTTAAGAACTCCCACTTAGATAGAAACCTCTCTAATCATCTAAGTGATCACGTGATTCAAATCAACTAAACCATAACCGATCATCACATGAAATGGAGTAGTTTTCAATGGTGAACATCATTATGTTGATTATATCTACTATATGATTCACGCTCGACCTTTCGGTCTCAGTGTTCCGAGGCCATATCTGCATATGCTAGGCTCTTCAAGTTTAACCTGAGTATTTTGTGTGTGCAAAACTGGTTTGCACCCATTGTAGATGAACGTAGAGCTTATCACACCCGATCATCACATAGTGTCTCAACACAACGAACTTTGGCAACGATGCATACTCAGAGAGAACACTTTTATCTTGAAATTTAGTGAGAGATCATCTTATAATGCTACCGTCAATCAAAGCAAAATAAGATGCATAAAGGATAAACATCACATGCAATCAATATAAGTGATATGATATGGCCATCATCATCTTGTGCTTGTGATCTCCATCTTCGAAGCACCGTCATGATCATCATCATCACCGGCGTGACTCCTTGATCTCCATCGTAGCATCGTTATTATCTCGCCAACTATTGCTTCTACTATTATCACCACCACTTAGTGATAAAGTAAAGCAATTATAGGGCGATAGCATTGCATACAATAAAACGACAACCATATGGCTCCTGCCAGTTGCCGATAACTTGGTTACAAAACATGATCATCTCATACAATAAAATATAGCATCACGTCTTGACCATATCACATCACAACATGCCCTGCAAAAACAAGTTAGACGTCCTCTACTTTGTTGTTGCAAGTTTTACGTGGTTGCTACGGGCTGATCAAGAACCATTCTTACCTATGCATCAAAACCACAACGATATTTCGTCAAGTTAGCATTGTTTTAACCTTCACAAGGACTGGGTGTAGCCACACTCGGTTCAACTAAAGTTGGAGAAACAGACACCCGTCAGCCACCTATGTGCAAAGCATGTCGGTAGAACCAGTCTCGCGTAAGCGTACGCGTAATGTCGATCTGGGCCGCTTCATCCAACAATACCGCTGAACCAAAGTATGAAATGCTGGTAAGCAGTATGACTTGTATCGCCCACAACTCACTTGTGTTCTACTCGTGCATATGACATCTACGCATAAACCTGGCTCTGATACCACTGTTGGGGAACATAGTAATTTCAAAAAAAATCCTACGCACACGCAAGATCATGGTGATGCATAGAAATAAGAGGGGAGAGTGTTGTCCACGTACCCTCATAGACCGAAAGCGGAAACGTTAGCACAATGCGGTTGATGTAGTCGTATGTCTTCACAATCCGACCGATCCAAGTACCGAACGTACGTCACCTCCAAGTTCAGCACACGTTCAGCTCGATGACGTCCCGTGAACTCCGATCCAATAGAGCTTCACGGGAGAGTTTTGTCAGCACGACGGCGTGGTGACGATGATGATGTTGCTACCGATGCAGGGCTTCGCCTAAGCACCACTACGATATGATCGAGGTGGAATATGGTGGAGAGGGCACCGCACACGGCTGGAATAGATCAATAGATCAACATGTGTGTCTAGAGGTGCCCCCTGCCACGTATATAAAGGAGCAAGGGGGAGGCGGCCGGCCAGGAGGAGGGCGTGCCAAGGGGGAGTCCTACTCCCACCGGGAGTAGGACTCCTCCTTTCCTTGTTGGAGTAGGAGAAGGGGGAAGGAGGAGAGACGGGGGGAGGAAAGGGGGGCACCGCCCCCCTCCTTGTCCAATTAGGACTAGAGGGGGAGGGGGCGCACGGCCCTGCCTTGGCCGCCCCTCCTCTTCTCCACTAAGGCCCATGAGGCCCATTATACTCCCCGGGGGGTTCCGATAACCCCCCGGTACTCCGGTATATGCCCGAACTCATCCGGAACACTTCCGAAGTCCAAACATTGTCATCCAATATATCAAACTTTATGTCTCGACCATTTCGAGACTCCTCGTCATGTCCGTGATCATATCCGGGACTCCGAACTATCTTCGGTACATCAAAACACATAAACTAATAATACCGATCGTCAACGAACTTTAAGCGTGCAGACCCTACGGGTTCGAGAACTATGTAGACATGAGCGAGACACGTCTCCAGTCAATAACCAATAGCGGAACCTGGATGCTCATATTGGTTCCCACATATTCTATGAAGATCTTTATCGGTCAAACCGCATAACAACATACATTGTTCCCTTTGTCATCGGCATGTTACTTGCCCGAGATTTGTTCGTCGGTATCTCAATACCTAGTTCAATCTCGTTACCGGCAAGTCTATTTACTCATTATGTAATGCATCATCCCGCAACTAACTCATTAGTCACATTGCTTGCAAGGCTTATAGTGATGTGCATTACCGAGAGGGCCCAAAGATACCTCTCCGACAATCGGAGTGACAAATCCTAATCTCGAAATACGCCAACTCAACAAGTACCTTCGGAGACACTTGTAGAGCACCTTTATAATCACCCAGTTACGTTGTGACATTTGGTGGCACACAAAGTGTTCCTCCCGTAAACGGGAGTTGCATAGTCTCATAGTCATAGAACATGTATAAGTCATGAAGAAAGCAATAGCAACATACTAAACGATCAAGTGCTAAGCTAATGGAATGGGTCAAGTCAATCACATCATTCTCCTAATGATGTGATCCCCTTAATCAAATGATAACACATGTCTATGGCTAGGAAACTTAACCATCTTTGATTCAACGAGCTAGTCAAGTAGAGGCATACTAGTGACACTTATGTTTGTCTACATATTCACACATGTATTATGTTTGCGGTCAATACAATTCTAGTAGGAATAATAAACATTTATCATGATATGAGGAATGAAATAATAACTTTATTATTGCCTCTAGGGCATATTTCCTTTAGTATTGCCACTGGTAAGCTATCCTTCGGTGTTTTCAGTGTTGTTGCTCGAATAGTTGAGCAGACTTGAAACAGACAAGGGCGTGAATGATCACAACAAGGCTCCTTCGTGTGCAGGTTTCTTATACACGCACAAGATTTAAATAAGGGAAATCGCATACAAATAGTAAAGGGATCTTAAGTTGAAAATTATCCAACTTAGCTTCCTTTGCCGCAATCCTTGTTATGTGGAGTGTAATATCCCTTCCACTACCCTTCCCATGAAACTTTGTGCACGAGGAACTCTCCTATCCACATAATGGATATATACACAGAATCACGAAGTTATGATAACCCTGCCGGGGGAAGGGATAAACCTTATCATGGCCTTGCCTTAACGATCTGAGCCTATCGCCCGGGTGGATACCCGACGGGCTTGTCGCTGATGTCCCTTGAACTACGTCTGTATTTCCCCATAGAGGAAGGGATGATGCAGTACTGCTACGGTAGGTATTTCCCTCAGTTATGAAACCAAGGTATCAATCCAGTAGGAGAGCCAGGCAACACTATGTAAATGATACCTACACACAAAGGACAAATACTTGCAACCCGACGCGTAAGAGGGGTTGTCAATCCCTCCTCGGGCAAAAGATAGATTGGTTTGTATGATTTTGGATAAATAGATCTCGCAATAACACAAAATAAAATAAAGAAAGAAAAAGTGCAGCAAGGTATTTTTTGGTTTTTGGAATAATAGATCTGAAAATAAAAGCGAATAAAAATATATCTCAAGGCAAATATGATAAAGGATAGACCCGGGGGCCGTAGATTTCACTAGTGGCATCTCTCGAGAAAATAGCACATGGTAGGTAAACAAATTACTGTTGGGCAATGATATGTCTCCAACGTATCTATAATTTTTTATTGTTCCATGCTGTTATATTATCATTCTTCGATGTTTTACACTCATTTTATAGCAACTTTATATCATTTTTTGGGACTAACCTAATTACATGGTGCCCAGGGCTAGTTGCTGTTTTTTGCTTGTTTTTTACTTCGCATGAAATCAATATCAAACGAAATCCAAACGCAACGAAACTTTTTGGAGAATTTTTATGGACCAGAACACCCAGGATGGGCCAGAGAAGTACCAGAGCGGTGCTCCGAGGGGGGCACAACCTACCTGGGCATGCCTGGGGGCCCAGGCGCGCCCTGGTGGGTTGTGACCACCTCGGTGGCCTCCTGCACCGCCTCTTCGCCCTATAAATTGTCAAATATTCAAAAAAACTCGGGGTAACCCTAAATCATAAGTTCCTCCGCCGCAAGCCTCTATAGCCACGAAAAACCAAACTAGACCCCATTCCGGCACTCCGCCGGATGGGGAAATCATCACTGGTGGCCACCATGATGAGGAGGGAGTAGTCCACCCTCGGGGCTGAGGGTTTGTACCAGTAGCTATGTGTTTAATCTCTTTCTCTCTCTCTCTCTCTCTCTCTCTCTCTCTCGTGTTCTTGAGATCTCATGATTTTGATGTATCGTGGGCTTTGTTAATTTAGTAGGATCATATGGTGTTTCCCCCTCTCTATCTTGTGATGAATTGAGTTTTCCCTTTGAGATTTTGTTTTATCAGATTGAATACTTTTATGTATTTGAGAACACTAGATGTATGTCTTGCTATGAGTACCCATGGTGACAATGGGGTATCATATTGATTCACTTGATATGTGTTTTGGCACTCAAATCACGGATTCCTGAGGTGACATTGGGGTAATCTATGCATAGGGGTTGATGCATGTTCTCATCTTTGTTTCTCCGGTAGAAATCTCGAGGCACTCTTTGAAGTTCTTTGTGTTGGATTGAGTATTATGAATCTGAAATTGTTTGATGCATATCGTATAATCAACTCACTCATAGTGACATTGGAGTATCTAGGTGACATTAGAGTTGGTTGATGTGTACCATATGGTGTTATTTTAGTACGAACTCTTGGTTAGATTGATCGGAAAGAATAGCTTGGTGTTATTTTAGTACAAACTCTAGGATAGATTGATCGGAAAGAATAGCTTTGAGGTGGTTTCGTACCCTACAAATAACTTAGTCTTATGTTCTCCGTTAGATAGGAACTTTGGAGTGATTCTTCATCACAGGTTGAGGGATGGTTATATGATCATATCAGATTAGCATTGTTGAGAGATTGCACTAGCGAAAGTACGGACCCTAGGTCTTGTTTTCAAGCATTGCAATACCGTTTGTGCTCACTTTTATTGTCCGCTACCTTTCTGTTTTTATTTATTAGGATTATAAAAATATATTTCTACCATATGTATTACACTTTTATCACCATCTCTTCACCGAACTAGTGCACCTACGCAATTTGCCATTGTATTGGTTGTGTTGGGGACACAAGAGATTTCTTGTATTTGGTTGCAGGGTTGTTTGAGAGTGACCATCTTCATCCTACGCCTCCCATGGATTGATAAACGTTAGGTCATCCACTTGAGGGAAAATTGCTATTTTCCTACAAAACTCTGCGCTTGGAGGCCCAACACGAGTCTACAAGAATAAAGTTGTGTAGTGGACATCAGGCAATTGATAGAAGATCGAATAATTATGATGATATCCAGGTAATGATCATTATATAGGGATCACTTCCAAGATTAGTAGACTGGCTCCTACCTGCATCTACTACTATTACTCCCCACATCTACCGCTATCTAGCATGCATCTAGTGTATTAAGTTCATGGAGAAACGGAGTAATGCAATAAGAATGATGACATGATGTAGACGAGATCTATTCATGTAGGAATAGCCCCCATATTGTTATCCTTAATAGCAATAATACATGCATGTCTTGCTACCCCTTCTGTCACTGGGAAAGAACACCGCACAATCGAACCCATCACAAAGCACCTCTTTCCATGGCAAGAAAAATTGATCTAGTTGGCCTAACTAAACCAAATATTTGAAGAAGAAATACGAGGCTATAAGTAATCATGCATATAAGAGATCAAAGGAAACTCAAATAACTTTCATGGATATAGATCTGATCATAAACTCAAACTTCATCGGATCCCAACAAACACACCGCAAAAAGAGTTACATCAAATAGATCTCTAAGAGACCATTGTATTGAGAATCAAAAAGAGAAAACAACCCGTCTACCTACTGCCTATGGACCCGTAGGTCTATGATGAACTACTCACGCATCATCGGAGAGGCACCAATGAGGATGATGAACCCCTCCGTGATGGTGTCTAGATTGGATCCTGTGGTTCTGGAACTTGTGGCGGTTGGAATTGTGTTTCCTCGACTCCCTTAGGGTTTCTAGAATATTGGGGAATTTATAGGGCGAAGAGGCAGTGAGGGAGGTCACCAAGGTGGGCACTACCCCCTGGGCGCGCCAGGAGGCCCTGGCACGCCTTGGCGGGTTGTGCTCCCCTCGGGCATCCCCTCTGGTACTTATTTGGCCCAATGGGTGTCTTCTGGTCCAGAAAAAATCTCCAAAATGTTTTGTTGCGTTTGGACTCTGTTTGGTACTGATATTCTACGAAGTAGAAAACAAGCAAAAAATAGCAACTGGCACTGGGCACTATGTCAATAGGTTAGTCCCAAAAAATGATATAAAGTTGCTATAAAATGATTGTAAAACATCTAAGAATGATAATATAACAACATGGAACATTCAAAAATTGTAGATACATTGGAGATGTATCAGTCGTGGCTCGCAACGCGACTGGGCGACCAGCCTTATAAGGTGGTCACCCGTCAACGTTGGGCGCGAACTCATCGACAACTAGATTAATCACACGCACTACGTTGTCGGGTTAGCCTTTCATTCCCGGCATTCATCCAGAAGTGGTGCGAGTATTTCCTCGTTCACTCACCTAAGAACGATTGTCATTGATTCCACCAAAGTCACGGATCCGGAGCATTTAATCGATGTTTCGTCGGGCTCAACAGTTCATCGTACTTGTGGTGGTTGCTGATGTTGCGACTACTAGAGCTACTAACACGGAAAAGATCCCAGCTTGCATTTAATCAAGCATGGCTACTTCAACAGTTGTGTTCGCCGTTATTATTGTCTTCGCCAGAGGGTCGAAGTAGACTTCGGCCTCTGGCTCTTCCACCGCCCGTCCCGCCGTGGCGAGCATAGCGACCACACTGCCTGCACAAGTCGTGACCACCATGGTGTTCGCACCGTCCACGGCGACGCTGCCGCTTGCAGACGCGTGCAATGGAAGCTTGGACGTGGAAGGCTTCGCAGCCATGGAGCCCTTCTTCTTGGGCGGCATGGGTGGTGATGATGATGATGAAGAAACTCAATGGATTCGACGCGCCGCCTCCTGTCCAGGTTCATGCCGATGTCTCCCCTACCTGGCGCGCCAAAGATTCTGGTGCGGGGCGGCTATCTATGGGACGACTAGGCCCCTTTATGGTTCGGCGGGGGGGGGGGATTGCATACAACGCAAAGAACAAGATCAACAGAGGACGCAACAAGATTTACCCAGGTTCGGGCCGCTAAGCAGCATAAAACAGTACTCTTGCTTTTGTGTATTGGATGTGGGTAATAGCACTAGCACACAGAGCGCTTTTCCTCGGCAAGGTGCAAGGAGAGAGCAGCTACACGCGCATGTGTGTGTCGAGTTTGGATGGGTTCGAACCCCTGTCCCGGTTGCCTTGGCCCTCCTTTTATAGCTTAAGGGGTTACTGTAGTGTCAGAAGGGTCATTACATGGTGATTAGATAGCAGCAGTGCTATCGTACCTAACTCTACTAGTTAGGACAAATTAAAAGCATTAAATGCATTGCTAGGTGTCGCGAGGAGGAGAAGCCCGTGCAAGGATGCAACACCGCTTGCCCAACTAACTCCTATTAGCTTGACACACCATTTGGACGCATGACGATAAAGGTAATCTTCATTCTAGCGAGCCGCCACGTGCATGATAAGCCCCACCAAACTGCCTGCGGGCTCGACACCTCATTGATGGGTGACTACCAGCTTGGTGAGGTGGAGCGCTGGTGTTTGGCGAAGTGTTGCTTGGGTCTGGCGCTTGCCGAGCCTTCGTCTTGCCGGCATGGATGACTTCTAGTGCTTCATCCTGTAGCTTAGCTTGTCTTGGTCTTCTTGATGCGCTTTATGACTTCGGTTAGTCTCCGCCGAGGCTCCTTGCCGTGGATGCTGCTACCGTTAATGCATAAGTCTGGGGTACTAAGGACCCCGTTCTTAGTGCACCGACAATATCTCTTAAAAATGGGGCACGGTCGCCATGTTGATGGAACGTGCCAATGGAGAAACCGCCTTGAACCACGAACTGAGTTTTCATAATTGGCTTGTGGTTGTGATAGGTCATGACCCTTCGGCAAAAGTTGTCATATAGGGACACTGTTCACACTTGAGCGACTAGCCTTCGGGGCTAAGTTACTTGTACACTTCGGAAGCTATGACGTGGCTCGGGGGACATGTGGCCAAAAATGATTAAAGTAATCACAAAAGGGAAGGAACTGGTCCACAAAGTCGATAATGCCCGCACATACCTCGGCTTCGAAGACTAGTTTGGGGGATATCGAGGGTGTCCTGGACTAAGGGGTCCTCGGGCTTCCGGCCTATCTCTCATGGGCCAGACGGATGGGCCGCTCTTGATTCATCAAAGGAAGGCCAGACTACAAGCGACCCCGTGCTCTGGAAGGAAATCTCCGAAGACTAGGCGTATCCTCCAAGTCTGGTTAGGAAATCTACATGTTTATCCCCTGATGGTGATCGACCATGTATAACCCTAGGTACCCCTGGTGTCTATATAAACCAAAGGGTTTAGCCCGTGGAGGGGGAGAACCATCATCATCATACCCACCTAGGGTTTAGTTCATCCGATCTTATGGTAGATCAACTCTATAATTGTCATACAAACACATCATACAGCCAAGCAGGACATAGGGTTTTACCTCCTAGAAAGGGCCCGAGCCTGAGTAAACATTGTCTCTATGTTCCCTGTTACCCATCGATCTAAGATCCACAACTCGGGACCCTCTACCCGAGATCCACCGGTTTTGACATCGACAAAAGGGAACACCACCCGTTACCCGTTAGCTTCTAGCATTGGGGCATTGGCCCCGACAGTATGGCTGGTGCTGTAGTGTGAACCGCACAGCTATGGAGTGGTAGCGTCTAGTTACGCACCGAGACATGGGCATCAGTTTGAAAGTCGCGGTGGTGGTTTAAGGTGGGAAGATGTCCCACCAATCTACTAGTGCATTTTGGCCCTAGCGTGTAGTACTAGCGGAGCTGGCTATTGAACAATTTGTTATCAAGATGTTGAGTGGAACACCACTTCATGTTTCGGGGCAAAAACTTTGATTCTAGCCTTTATTAGTCGCGCTCAACAACAACGAACTTGGGTCATTATGTTGTTGAAGACGTTTCCTACTTGTTGTTGTGCCCATCTTGATCGGTCTCGGTAATCAAGATGATTTTTGTGTCCAAGCCGTCTCCAGTCAGACGTGGCAACGATGGCGCGATGACATTTATCCCTTCTTGAAGGCGTTGTTGCATAAGAAGTCGACTTAGTCGTAGATGTAAATTTCATATCTTGTAATGATTCGATCATAGTTGCATTTGTTCTGAACTTTGCTTAACAATTAAAGAATGGTTGTTAGCATCACAACAATGAAAATGTTGAGGATTTTAACCTCCTTTTCAAAAGGCAAAGAAAATGGACATTGCGTCAAACACCTCATGTGCATGATCGGAGCCATTGGTCTCATCGTCATTGGCCATCGGGGTGGGCAGTGGTGCCGCAACCTTCTTCCTCGTCACCGCTTCTTCCATCGCCTTGGCAGATGGCGACACCTCTTCTTCTTGTCCGACGAGAACGGGGGCAAATCGGCCATGGGGAAGGAGCGATGGTGTTGGATGCGGTGTCGGGCTGCACCGCATTGTTGCCCAGCCGACATTGTTGGGTTGTGCTAGGCGTTCCTAGCATCGCCGGCAGAGGGTTCCCATTGGGAAGGGAGGTGGGGAAAGAGGACATGCATATCCATTTACGCTGTGAAGGGGGTGCTTGAGACATCGACGACATCACGTGGCCACTTGGAAGTTGAAAGTTCTCCCTTCAAGCTTTCCGCATTTAATGAGAAAAATATGCGAGTAAGAAAATTTGAGTCAGTTGGGGTGCATTTGAGGGTCATTCCTCAAATTTTAGGTCATTTTTTAAGGGAAGGGCCAGGTCTTGTTAACTTGAAAAAAATAGTAACTGATTTTGAAGTTAATTTTTACTAGGCAGGCAAGAGATGCGTTATCTCCAAACCAATCAAAACGCAAAGATGTTCAAAAAAAGTGGATGTGGTTCACTGTTTTATTGAAGCAAATTCTGTTGTTGATAGTATAGCAAATAGTTTCCTTTGTTCTAGAGCTTATGAGTTTTGGGATAGTGATATTCGGGACTTTATTTCTCATCAATTGTAAACGATCTTGCTTTTATTTGAGGAATAAAGTCTCTTGATGTTCAAAATAAATAAATCAAAACGCACGAGAGATTTTCAAAAATTAAATAAATCAAAACGCACGAGTGGAAACTCGCTACCGGTCCACACTCCACCTAAGCCAACGGGAAAATTCTTTTGCCAGGTTTCGCTACCGACACACCTGCCCCACGGCTCCCGTCGAGTCCACGGCAAATGTGGCTGCCCAGCCCCGGCCGCGCGCCTCTCCAACGGCCGGCCAGCCACCCTCCCTTCTCCTTTTTTCAAACTAGCCGTTGATGCTCCGCTCCCTCTTCGTCTCTTCCTCAAACGGTAGGATCCCTGCTCCCCCACCCCCATTTAATCCCCACGCATCTTCCCCAAATCACCACACCTCACTCCCTCTCCTCACTCACAAGCCTCGCTCCTCTCCCTCCGGCTCGCTCTCCTCGCTCAGCCGCCGCCGCAAGCATGGGCCTCTCGGTGATCGCGCCGCCGGCGGGCGACTCGGCGTCCCCGGCCCACCGCCGCGCGCGCCGCGCCTTCCTCGTCTCAAACTACATGATCCTCGGCGCGGCGTCCGGGTGCGGCTTCCTCACGCTCTCGCTCCGCCTCGTGCCCTCCGTCGACGGCTTCCTCCTCATCCTGCTCCACGCGCTCACCGTGGCGGCCGCCGTGGCCGGGTGCGCCGTCATCGCGGCGCCCGACCCGCCGCGCGGCCGCGTGTACACCGCCCACATGTCCGCCACCGTCGTCGTGTCCATCCTGCAGGGCGCCGCCGCCGTGCTCGCCTTCTCCCGCACCGCCGAGTTCCTCGCCGACGGGCTCCGGTCCTACGTCCGCGAGGAGGACGGCGCCGTCATCCTGCGCATGATCGGCGGGCTCGGCATCGCCATCTTCTGCCTCGAGTGGGTCGCCCTCGCGCTCGCATTCGTCCTCAGGTACTACGCCTACGTCGACAGGGAGTGCGGCGGCAACCCCATGCGCCGCAGCGCCAAGGTCGGCGGCGAGGATGGCGCCGGCAACTGGCCGTGGCCATTCCAGGTCTGATCCGCTTCAAGGATAATGATGCAGCAAGGAATTTATGATGTGGGGGGAGGGGTGTCTGAAGGCGAGAAGAACTGAGAACTCATAGTTCTTGGGAGAAAGACTAGTGTTTGGTGATATTATTATTCGTTTATTGGGTTGTATTGTGTGGTGTGGTATATGATTATGTTGTACTGCAGCTGTTGCACCTCTATAACATTATTTGAAATTCATGTTCAATCGACTCCATTTTGGTCATCTCGATAAAAATGTTATCAATACTATAGGTCCGGCAATGCTACACGTACAAACAGTTTACAGGTTTTTACAGGGTGGGTCAGTTTTTATTGGTCAACAGGTGAGCGGGACGGCCCACTCCCCTGAAAATCAAGGGGGGAAAGGTTTGTGATTGGTTGTTAGATGGAAACAGTTTACAGTCTTTTACAAATCTTTGTATGTCTAGCATTTTTGTTATAGGACCGAACCAACAAATATTTCTTTATCTGAAATATTACCAGATCTGACCAAAAATACGGCTTCCTTTTCAGTACGGGCATCCTTGCAATTCGCTTCTGGGACACGCACACTCATTATTTCTGAAATGATTCTTGAATCGGAATTTCGATAATATTTGACCCAAAAAACTTCTGCTCCAGCGAAGTTTTTTGTCTTGGGTCTCATTTTCTTCCCCTGTTTTATCCAAAGCCTGCTCGTTTCCAAAGCCTGCTCGTTTCATGTCTCCTGATTGCCACTGGACACATACAAAGAGACAACATAGTAACCTGATGTACACAACAACCATGTCCTGACGTCATTTTTAGCTTGTGATTTGAAATCACGAGCACAAAAGGCACCGGTAGTATTTGCATGCGATGCACCGGTAGTATTTGCATGCGATGTTTGCTCTGCCTTGGCCCCTATTCGGCTGACATGGATTTCCACTCCTCTATCCCCTTCTCTTTTCTCCCGTGCGGACACGTCGCGGATGCTTGCGTTGTCCTCCCCCTACCCCACCGATTTCGACCTTTCTCGTCCTCTTTGCCCTCGTCGTCGCCACCCGCTTTCGTCCTCTTCAACACCCTCGCCCCCACCCAGCCACCACCGCCGGGGTTGTTTCCACTTCTTGCCGCTGATGGTGTACCTCGCGGTCCGCACCCTACATCTCTTTGCCGCCCTCCGCACACCACCGCCACCGCCACCGCCAAAGGACATTGTGTTTGACGGCCCAGCTCCCGGCGGCCAGGACGGGAGTCTTCACCAGCCGAGACTCGCCAATGCATGTGACTTCGCCGCCCACAAGGTATTCGGCCATTTGCTCGGCCTATTTAGGAGTACAAATTCATAACTCTGAAGGATCATGGTAGGTAGCCTGGATGTTTTCTTTTACAATAACATCATCTGTACATCATTGTCTGAAGAATCGTCCGACGAGGTGAATGATGCTTTGGTTGCTACAATTCTTGTCAATGAACACATTTCAAAATTGCAACCATTGTTTAGGGGGGGGGGGTCTGTAAAGGGCCATGCGCCTGGTTTGAATCATAACAGAGAATGGGGCCATGTCCTACACTTTAACATTATTTCCATTGCACAAAGCCACTATTCCCTGGCAAGCTTTTCCGGCGACGATTCCGGATGGCGAGACCATTGTTCAACCATATTCGAGGGGGAGTGGTGGGCTATGATGATTACTTTGAATGCAAGCCAGATGCCCTTGGTAAGATTGGATTCTCCTCTTATCAGAAATGCACTGCATCTGTTCGGATGCTTGCATATGGAGTTCCTGATGATCTTGTTGATGAGTAAAACGCATGAGTGAGTCCACAAGCCTTGATTCAGTATACATGTTCCGCAAAGTTATGGTTCAGGTGTTTGGCCGAGAGTATTTGAGCTAGCCACGGTTATATTCATGTTTGCCATGTAGTTTGAATCAAATTGAGCTATGAATGTTCAAATTAGTGTCCATATAAGGGATAAGATTCCATACAAGGGCATAAATTTGAAGAGATCAGCTAGATATGCTCTGATTTACTTAAGTTGTTCAAGTCATTTGAAACTATGAATATACCTTGATTAAGAAGAATGTCATTTTACATTCATATTGTCTATGTACTTATGTGTTATTGTACTTCAGTATGCGACTACATATCGAGATTGTATACTTGTTGATCCTTTCATCTTTGATTGCAGTTGATTTGCCTTGATTTAGTATGAGAAGATTGGGATACGAAACATCAAGGAGAATGCAACTCATATGTCACAAATATTCAAGGAAAAGGGTCTGGAACCCGTTGATTTAGAGCTTACCTATTCTTTTAGATGGGCGAGTGCAATGCCGCAAGGAGATATCTCTTCTGATGAGGAAGTTGAATATGAAGGATGTGAGGCTCGAGGTGTCGCCCTAGAGATTGCACAATCTGTAGATGACCCGAAATCTACATCTCCGATACAATTTTTTTGTACTACCATACTAGCCGTGTGACACTGATGTTTATAAACTTATATCTTTTAACCTTTAATCCGTGAAGAATACCTTGTAGACGAGCAGAAGCCATAAACTACTTGAAGCTCTCAAGATAGTGGTTTCTATTTGGTGTATAGGTCGTTGTATAACGACATAGCACACACCCCCTCGCATGACTATCCAACGTATGGGTCGGGAAAGTATCTGGTGCACCGGTGCTTGTGATGCTATCGGTGCACCGGACGCCCGTAACGTGTTCAAAAATGTTCGAAAAAATTGATTTTTTAACCCATTCACACAATATCAGTCTATGTTAAATATTTTTCATTTTTCTTTAATTTTTCTTTTTATTTATTTTTTTCATTCTCAAACTTCTTTCAAATTTGTCAACATTTTTTATAGATTTGCTAACATTTTTTGAAATCACGAGCATCAATTACAAATTTTCCAACATTTTCTGAAATTGTGAATATTTTTTAAACTCGTGAACATTTATTTAATAGGCAAACTTGTATTGAATTGACGAACATTTTTTGAATTGTGGGGACACTTTTAGAAATTCCCTAATATTTTGTTAATAAAAAATGTTTTGAAATTCAAGAATATTTTTTGAATCAGCAAACATTCTTTGAATCGGTGAACTTCTTTGAAATTTGGGAACAATTTATGAAATTTGTGCAGATTTTTTGATATTTTTGAACTTTTTCTGAAAATTCTTGAACATTTCTCAATCCGTTAATATTTTTTCAAATTCACGAACATGTTTTGAATAACGAACATTCTTATATTTTTCTGAACATTTTGTCAAAATCATGAACATTATGGAAAATGCGAACATTTTTTGAATCCATATGATTTCTTCAACATTTTATGAATTCACGGATATTTATTTATTACTAAGAATATATTTTAATTTTTGCTACTTTTTGCAATAGGTAACTTTTCGAAATGTTGAATAATTTTAAAGAGAAAAAACAGAAAAGGGGAAAAATGGAAAACAAATGAAAAAGGCATCCCACCTCCCGCATGGGCTGGCCCAAGAACGTTTGCGGGAAGCAGCGGCCGACAAAAATGTACTAGCGATTTCTACCCCTTGGTCCATTAGGAACTCTCTTGCAGCTCTCAAAAAAAATTAGGAACTCTCTTGCTGAAATTTTCTCCTGTACTAAGGATTTCCAACCACAGGAGTATCACATTTCAAGAGAGATCAATGGTATTGCTCATAATCTAGCTCATCAAGTTCTTAGATCCTCTACAGAGCCTGACATTTGCTGCTTTGCTTCATCTCATAGGAATTTGTCTTTCCCTGTAGTTTCTCTTCTCGCTGGTTTTAATTTTCAGGGTTTTGTTCTCCATGTTGTAAGCTCAAATTGTAGGTCCTTGGATTTACTCTGACGCATATAAAACTATGCTAAGAAAATAGGCAATTTTTCGACTAATTTAATCCATAAGTAGATAACTAGCATGACATTGACAGAACCAACAACATACTGATACTGATTTAAACAAGCACATACTACGCAAATAGTATACAAATCTACACATGATGCTAGCACTGCTAATACAGAAATTATCAGGAGAGAGATAAGCGCGGTATACCCTCCAGTAGGCCATGCAGAAGCCGCCGCCACGGTAGCAGCAGCAGCAGAAGTGTCCTCGGCGGCCTTCTTGTCGGCCTCGGTCTTCTCGGCGGCGGCGCGTTCGGCGTCGCTGGACATGGTGATGACGGAGACGACGCAGACGTAGAGGAAGTAGTGGATCGGAGGCAAGCAATCGCGTAGTCGCTTCCAAAAAACCTATTCGTCTCTCTCCCGTACAGGAACCAGAGAGATGGAGTTTCGAAGACCTGCTCTCCCGTCGACCGTGTACGCAGCGGACGGGATGGAGTCACCGGCGGCAGCAGCAGTAAAGGAACGACGGCGGGCTGTTCGCGTGGAGCAGATGTGATCTGATCATGGCGGCTAGGGTCACGATCTGACGTCTCAGATCGTGGCCCTGCTGCGCATAGGTGTGAGCTCGGCTCGGCTCATTCCCGCAACCCGCGGCGCGGCACGGCGGCGGAGGAGGAGCGTGAGAGGGCCTCTTCTCTTCTCAAGTTTCAATAGTATGTAGAAGAG
Source organism: Triticum aestivum (assembly GCF_018294505.1). NCBI lineage: Eukaryota > Viridiplantae > Streptophyta > Magnoliopsida > Poales > Poaceae > Triticum > Triticum aestivum. The sequence goes on from NC_057798.1 coordinate 537,604,291, forward strand.
CCACCCTTATAAACCACTCCAACTTTCCTTCCACTAGCATGGTGGGACTAAACTTCCCACCACCTTGTCATGCCACCTACATGGGCCCTTAGAGATCAAATCTGAAATTGTCATATGGGCTCCAGTCCCATATCACATTTCAACAAACTATAGGAAAATCACGCTTGCATCATACTGGACTTCAAGCTTTTGATCATTTGGTGGAAGGCGCATCAACAAGCAGCTTCATGACATAAGTCTACATACCACAGGACCTTTACCCTATTCTCGATGAAACTGCAGCTCTCCAGCTTTTGTGGTGGATGTGAGTCAGCTCAATTTTCAGAAAGTCATGTTTTTACATGGACAATTTGACATAGCATCACGGTGTGGTCTTGATGGCCGATTAGGCATCATCTTGCTCGTTACTTCAGCTACAAAGTGCAAATTTGTGCAGTTATTTTAGGTGTAGCCTGCTATGGTGCTTGCCAGGTTCTTACTTTCAATATGGAACCTGTCTTTAGATGTTCCAGTCAAGCTCATAGACGCAATTTAGCTGTTCTTCTTGCAACATTTGTTTCTGCTTGATTGCCCAGGAGGTGTAATCTTTGTTGTATCATGTACTCCCTCCGTTCCAAAATACTTGTCGAAGAAATTGATAAAAATGGATGTATCTAGAACTAAAATATGTCTAGATACATCCATTTCTCCGACGAGTATTTCCGGACGGAGGGAGTAGTAATTAAGCTTGATTTGAAATGAAATTGGCGCCTTGAGTGCCTCTCCTTTGTTAAAAAAAAAAGAACGCTTGCGGGAGAGCGGGGGTGCGCGTGTCCTCACTATTTGGCGTGCAGATTGGCAAGTAGGAGGTTCGAAGCGACATACAACTCTCTCGCGATCAGACGTCGTTCGAGGGGACTGATCCCATTTCCTATTTGGTACCCTCAGCGCCAGTTAAAGGCTATTTTACAAATCAGCGTGTCCTCCTCATCCAGTTTGGGCTGGGCCCATTTCATTTACATGGAATCTGATCTCTAAACCTCTTCACAGATCAATACTAAGCTTTACTGAAAAAAAGGTTCAATACTAAGCACGATAACCAGCCGGGACACCTCGCCTTTCGTGACTACCTCCTATTGGACGCTCATTGTGTCCAACAGCGCGCTGACGCACACGGGGCGCCCCGACTGGGCCGGCCCAAGTTAGCGTACAGCAGAACACCTAAAAAAAACGAGAGACTTCATGAGAATCGAACCTTGGACCTCCAGTCGTAAAAGAAGTACTATTACCAGTTGAGCTACCACACATTGTTAACTATAGTTCTGCGCGAACTTCTTAAGAACGAACACCAACGAGGATACATTTTTTTAAAAATAGTTTTTTTTTGAAAAAAGGAGAATGTTTCTGAAACGCAAACATTTTTAAACAACGGGAACTTTTAATAATGAAATTTTTTAGAAACACGTTTTTTTTAAACAATCAAAAAAGTGAAAATGTGAACATTTTCTAAAATTCAACAGAAAATTGGAACACAAACAATTTTTGAACTTCTGGAACAAAATTTGAAAACACGATCATTTTATTCAAAACTGGAGCATTTCTCTGTAATTCCGAACAAAAAATTGAAACGCAAACATTTTTTGAAAAACTGGAGATTTTTTTTGAAACTCCAAACAAAATTTGAGAATAAAAACATATTTAAATTTTCTGAACAAATATTGAAATGGGAACATTTTTTGAAACACTCAAACAATACTTCAAAACATGATAAGTTTTTGAGAAAATTAACAATTTCTAAAAACATGAACAGTTTTTGAGACACGAACAGTTTATGAAATCACGAACAAATTTTGAGAATGCGAACAATTTTTGAAAGACGAACAATTTCCGAAATAATGAACGAATTTTGTAAGCAAGAAAATTTTCTGAAAATTCCTCAATATTTTTTAAACACGAACATTTTTAAAATAAGTAAATAAATAGAACACGAGAACATTTTTTTGAATTAGAAACAAAAATTTGAAAATTCCAAACAAAATTTGAAAACCCGATCATTGTTGCAAATTTTGAACATTTTTTTAAAAGCCGAACATTTTCCAGAAAAATCCGAACATTTTTGAAAAAGAAAAATAAACTTGAAAACAAAAAATAAAAATATAAAATAAAAATAAAAAACAGTTTCAGGAACCTTCTAGAAGGTTCCCAAAACCAGGAAAACCCAGCTGGACCCTCTAGAAGGTTCCCAAAACCGGGAGTTGGAACGGTTAAACGGGCCGGCCCGTCGCGTTGCTGCTCGGTCGGTCGCCTGTGCGAAGCGCCGGCAGTTTGACGCAGCGAGCGGCATATAGGATTTTCCTACCTACTGCTCTTTTTTCTTCCCTGTTGAGCGTCAACTTGTAACACACAAAGGAGGTTTTTTCATTTTTCTTCGGCTGTTTTCCCCCCCTATTTATTGTTTTCTATTTTAAATGTGTGAACTTTTTCCTATTTACACAAACATTAAATCAAATCCATTTTTTTGCTATCTTTCTATTACGTTTTTTAAAATTTCATAAACTTTTTAAAACCCGTGAATTTTTTCAAAATTTTGCAACTTTTGTTCAAAATCCGGAACTTTTGTTCCAGTTTTGTGTGTTTTTCAAATTTTTACAACTTTTATAATGTACTTCTTTTCCAAAATCCGTGAACATTTTCCAAATATGTGAATTTTTCTTCAAAACCGATGGACCTTTTTCAAAGCCATGAATTTTTTCCCGAAATTGATGATCTTTTTTTCAAACATGAGAACTTTTTTAAAATTTGTAAACCTTTTCTAATCCAACAAACTTTTTTTCAAATTTTATGATTTTTTTCAAATTCATAAACAAAATTTGAATTTCATGAACTTTTCCAATTTTGTGTACTTGTTTTAAATTCATGAACTTTTTCAAATTCGGGAACATTTTTTGTATACATACTTGCACGTGCTCGCAAAAAAAACATGTTTGCTTCTCATGGAGGCACATATCTGCTTCCACGAGAGGCACAACTATACATCTCAAAAAGCAAAGAACGCATATTTTTTGTCTACCACGTGAGGCACAAATTAGCTTCTCGTGGAGGCACAACTATACTTCTCAAAAAGGAAAAAATGTGTATCTTTTTCCTACCACGGAAGGCACAGGTTTGCTTACACGAAAGGCACAACTGTGCGTCTTGGAAAAGAAAAAAAACATGTTTTTTTGCTTCCACACGAGGCACATATTAGCTTCTCATTGAGGCACATATTCTCAAAAAATATTTTAAAACACTTTTTTCTTCTTCCACGAGAGATATAGATTTGCTTCCGCGAGGGGCACCGGAAAGGGAAAAACATGTTTGTTTTCCTGCTTCCATGGGATGCACCTCTCGAAAATTAAAAAAACGTTTCCGCGAGAAGTACATATTTGCTTCTTGTGGAAGCACATATTTGATTCCGCGAGGGGCATGACTGTGCCTCTTGGAAAGGGAAAAAAGTGGAAAAAAATGTGCTTCCAACTTAGTTTTCTTTTCTTTCGGTTGCGTCCTAGAACAAGTTCGTTGAAACACATTAGCATGGATCATGCCCGAGGGGGTGAATGACACTTCCATTGTTCTCATCCCAAAGGTGGATAATCCGGAGAGGCTAATTGAGTTCCATCTAACAAGCCTATGCAATGTCATATATAAGGTGGTGTCAAAGTGTTTGGTGAATCGACCGAGACCTATTTTGGATGATATTATCTCACCTCAACAAAGTGCCTTTGTCCTTGGAAGAATGATTACAGATAATGCACTAATTGCCTTTGAGTGTTTCCACTTTATTCAGTCGGAGAAGGACCCTAGCAAGAGCTTTTGTGCATATAAGCTGGATTTATCAAAAGCTTATGATAGGGTGGACTGGATCTTCTTGGAGCGAATGATGAAAAATATGAGCTTCGCTCGCCGATGGGTGGACTGGATTATGGCTTGCGACACCTCGATGAGATACATAGTGAAACTCAATGGAACCCTCTTGAAATCATTTGCACCGTTGTGTGGGTTACGACAAGGTGATCCTTTGTCCCTGTTTTTGTTCCTGTTTGTGGCTCACGGTCTATCTACTTTGTTGAAAGATGGAGAGGAAAGAGGAGATTATACCCCACTAAAAATTTGCCGAAGAGCGTCGGGCGTGTCTAACTTATTATTCGCAAACGATACATTGCTCTTCTTCAAGGCGGAGGCGGACCAAGCTAGAAAGGTCCAACAAGTGTTAAATGCATATGCAAAGGCCACTGGACAATATATTGATCCGTCTAAATGTAGTACCCTGTTTGGCACTTCGTGTCCAGCGATTGTGCAAGACGTGGTGAGAGATATTCTCCATATTGGTACTGTTACTTTTGAGAAAAAGTACCTAGGCCTTCCAACGCCTGAGGGTCGCATGTCGCGAGGTAAATTTCAGAATCTGCAGTCCTGGTTGTTGAAAAGGATTATTGCATGGAGCGACACCCTCTCTTTGGTTGGCAAGGAGACTATGATCAAAGCAGTAGCTCATGACATCCCTACGTATATTATGGGTGTTTTCAAGTTACCTATGTCTGTCTGCGATGATCTGAACATAATGGTCCGGAATTTTTGGTGGGGGATGATACGTCCATTTTGCATCATGCTTTTATATTGATATTTATTGCATTATGGGCTGTTATTACACATTCTATCACAATACATGTGCCTTTTCTCTCTTTATTTATAAGGTTTACATGAAGAGGGAGAATGCCGGCTGCTGAAATTCTGGACTGAAAAAGGAGCAACTATTACAGACCTATTCTGCACAACTCCAAAAGTCCAGCAACTTCACAGAGATTTTTTTTGGAATATAAACAATATTGGGCGAAGAAAGCACCAGAGGGAGGGGCACCTTCCATCCAGAAGGATGGAGGGTGCGCCCTACCCCCTGGGCGCGCCCTCTGGTCTTGTGGGCCCCCTGGCAGGCCCCCGATGCCCATCTTCTACTATATGGTGTGTTTTGACCTGGAAAAAAATTAGAAGAAAGCTTTCGGGATGAAGCACCGCCGTCTCGAGGCGGAACCTGGGCAGAACCAATATAGGGCTCCAGAGGAGTTGTTCTGCCGGGGAAACATCCCTCCAGGAGGGGGAAATCATCACCATCGTCATCACCAATGATCCTCTCATTGAGAAGGGGTCAATCTCCATCAACATCTTTACCAGCACCATCTCCTCTCAAACCCTAGTCCATCTCTTGTATCCGATCTTTGTCTCAAAACCTCTGATTGGTACCTGTGAGTTGCTAGTAGTGTTGATTACTCCTTGTAGTTGATGCTAGTTGGTTTATTCGGTGGAAGATCATATGTTCAGATCCTTAATGATAATTAATACTCCTCTAATTATGAACATGAATATGCTTTGTGAGTAGTTACGATGGTTCCTGAGGACATGGGAGAATTCTTGTTATAAGTAATCACTAGCACATATGCCCGTGCCTTGCAACGGGAGATAAATTAGTGTGTCTATCGAAACATTCATCAACACAACACGACAACATCCAAACAATGCCATCCGGCGACGACGGGGGGCGCAAGCCATGGTCTTAAACACATTATGAAAGATTTCTCAATTAGGGCGCTTGCTTTTCCCCATTAAAATCGGATTGGTCATTTGAAAAAACAGTTTATTTCAGACTGCTGGGCTTCGAAATGATTAAATATTGTGCGCCTTGCTTTCTTTTTCTTTTGCACATCTTTTATTGGTATGCCTAATTTCCCATAACATGCATCCATGGTCACCTCTCAAGGCTGCTCTACTTTTCCTCCAGATTCCTCGCTAATTTCTTTTCTATTCAATAAATGCATCCTCTAGTGATGCCTCAACAACTTGTTAATTCTCGCAACTCATGCATACATAAGTTGATGTGATTTGTTATAAAAAAAGTTACGTGGGACTATTAATCAAAAGAGCACAAATGTGGCATAGCTATATTTTTCTAAATCACAGACGTGATATAGCTCAATTTGTGGCACTAATAGGCTTTGAAGAGGACGTCGCAATCTCGAGACCATGATACGCCAACTTTTTTTTCACTCCCTCAGAAGCCCAGCCACGTTGGGACTTTTGGCCCAGGTGACGTATGAAACGGGCGAGGTTTTGGCCCAGGTAATATACAAAATAGGCCGAGGCTCGGGCTTCAAGCGACGTACGAAACAAATTTTAATGGATTGCATGGATTTTCCTACAAATAGTACCACCTCGCTTATATATCTTAAATATAAAATCACCTAAGCGGGACGAAACCAAGAATATCGCCTTGCTTTAATAGTAGGTATAGATGTGAATTTGGTATTCGTTCGATATTTTGATGAGATGTATGTTGTCTTTTCTCTAGTGGTGTTATGTGAATATCGACTACATGACACTTCACCATAATTTGGGCCTAGGGGAAGACATTGGGAAGTAATAAGTAGATGATGGGTTGCTAGAGTTACAGAAGGTTAAACCCTAATTTATGCGTTGTTTCTTAAGGGGCTAATTTAGATCCATATGTTTCATGCTATGGTTAGGTTTACCTTAATTCTTCTTTCATAGTTGTGGATGCTTGCGAGAGGGGTTAATCATAAGTGGGAGGCTTGTCCAAGGAAGGGCAACATCCAAGCACAGATCCACCCACATATCAAATTATCAAAGTAACGAACGTGAATCATATGAGCATGATGAAAACTAACTTGACAATAATTTCCATGTGTCCTCAGGAGCGCTTCGTTGTATATAAGAGTTCGTCCAGGCTTGTCCTTTGCTACAAAAATGATTGGGCCACCTTGCTGCACCTTAGTTACTTTTGGTACTTGTTACCCATTACGAATTATTTTACCACACAACTATCTATTACCGATAATTTCAGTGCTTGTAGAGAATACCTTGTTGAAAACCGCTTGTCATTTCCTTCTGCTCCTCGTTGGGATCGACACTCTTACTTATCGAAAGGATTACGATAGATTCACTATACTTGTGGGTCATCAGGGGGCGTCGGAAGGCAAGCGAAAAACACATTGGATAGCATGGCCGAGGATACAAGCCCAGAAAAGCAAGGGTGGTTTGGGATTCAGAGATTTCCGCCTCTTCAACCAGGAGCTCCTAGCGAGACAGGCCTGGCGTTTGCTAACTAATCCTACTAGCTTGTGTGCACAGGTTCTCAAGGCACGATACTATCACTACGGGCGCCTCGAAGATACGGTATTCTCGGGGAATGTGTCTCCGACTTGGCAGGCGATTCAGCACGGCCTCGAGCCCTTGAAAAAGGGCATCATATGGCGCGTCGTGAACGTGCAGGACATTCACATTTGGTGATACCGATGGCTGCCTAGGGAGCCATCATGCCAACCCATATCCTTGTTGGGTTTCGTAGTAATTTCAAAAAATTTCCTACGCGCACACAGGATCATGTGATGCATAGCAACGAGGGGAGAGTGTTGTCTACGTACCCAACGCAGACCGACTGCGGAAGCGATGACACGTCGTAGAGGAAGTAGTCGTACGTCTTCACGATCCAACCGATCAAGCACCGAAACTACGACACCTCCGAGTTCGAGCACACGTTCAGCCCGATGACGATCCCCGGACTCCGATCCAGCAAAGTGTCGGGGAAGAGTTCCGTCAGCACGACGGCGTGGTGATGATCTTGATGAACTACAGCAGCAGGGCTTCGCCTAAACTCCGCTATAGTATTATCGAGGAATATGGTGGCAGGGGGCACCGCACACGGCTAAGGAATCGATCACGTGGATCAACTTGTGTCAACTTGTGTGTTTAGAGGTGCCCCTGCCTCCGTATATAAAGGAGTAGAGGGGGGGGAGGCTGGCCGGCCATAGAGGGAGGCGCAGGAGAGTCCTACTCCCTCTGGGAGTAGGATTCCTCCCCCCAATCCTAGTCCAACTAGGATTCCTCGGAGGGGAAGGGAGAGAGGGGGGCCGGCCACCTTCTCCTAGTCCTAATAGGACTAGGGGAGGGGGAAGAGGCGCAGCCACCTTGGGCTGCCCCTTTCTCCTTTCCACTAAGGCCCATGAAGGCCCATATGGCTCCCGGGGGGTTCCGGTAACCCTCCCGGTAACCCAGTAAAATCCTGATTTCACCCGGAACACTTCCGATGTCCAAACATAGGCTTCCAATATATCAATCTTTACGTCTCGACCATTTTGAGACTCCTCGTCATGTCCGTGATCACATCCGGGACTCCGAACAACCTTCGGTACATCAAAATGCATAAACTCATAATATAACTGTCATCGTAACCTTAAGCGTGCGGACCCTACGGGTTCGAGAACAATGTAGACATGACCGAGACACGTCTCTGGTCAATAACCAATAGCGGGACCTGGATGCCCATATTGGCTCCTACATATTCTACGAAGATCTTTATCGGTCAGACCGCATAACAACATACGTTGTTCCCTTTGTCATCGGTATGTTACTTGCCCGAGATTCGATCGTCGGTATCCAATACCTAGTTCAATCTCGTTACCGGCAAGTCTCTTTACTCGTTCCGTAATACATCATCTCACAACTAACATATTAGTTGTAATGCTTGCAAGGCTTATGTGATGTGTATTACCGAGAGGGCCCAGAGATACCTCTCCATCAATCGGAGTGACAAATCCTAATCTCGAAATACGCCAACCCAACATCGACCATTGGAGACACCTGTAGTACTCCTTTATAATCACCCAGTTACGTTGTGACGTTTGGTAGTACCCAAAGTGTTCCTCCGGTAAACGGGAGTTGCATAATCTCATAGTCATAGGAACATGTATAAGTCATGAAGAAAGCAATAGCAACATACTAAACGATCGGGTGCTAAGCTAATGGAATGGGTCATGTCAATCAGATCATTCTACTAATGATGTGACCTCGTTAATCAAATAACAACTCATTGTTCATGGTTAGGAAACATAACCATCTTTGATTAACGAGCTAGTCAAGTAGAGGCATACTAGTGACACTCTGTTTGTCTATGTATTCACACATGTATTATGTTTCCGGTAAATACAATTCTAGCATGAATAATAAACATTTATCATGATTATAAGGAAATAAATAATAACTTTATTATTGCCTCTAGGGCATATTTCCTTCAGTCTCCCACTTGCACTAGAGTCAATAATCTAGATTACACTGTAATGATTCTAACACCCATGGAGCCTTGGTGCTGATCATGTTTTGCTCGTGGAAGAGGCTTAGTCAACGGGTCTGCAACATTCAGATCCGTATGTATCTTGCAAATCTCTATGTCTCCCACCTGGACTAGATCCCGGATGGAGTTGAAGCGTCTCTTGATGTGTTTGGTCCTTTTGTGAAATCTGGATTCCTTTGCTAAGGCAATTGCACCAGTATTGTCACAAAAGATTTTCATTGGACCCGATGCACTAGGTATGACACCTAGATCGGATATGAACTCCTTCATCCAGACTCCTTCATTTGCTGCTTCCGAAGCAGCTATGTATTCCGCTTCACATGTAGATCCCGCTACAACGCTTTGTTTAGAACTGCACCAACTGACAGCTCCACCGTTTAATGTAAACACGTATCCGGTTTGCGATTTAGAATCGTCCGGATCAGTGTCAAAGCTTGCATCAACGTAACCTTTTACGGTGAGCTCTTTGTCACCTCCATATACGAGAAACATATCCTTAGTCCTTTTCAGGTATTTCAGGATGTTCTTGACCGCTGTCCAGTGATCCACTCCTGGATTACTTTGGTACCTCCCTGCTAAACTTATAGCAAGGCACACATCAGGTCTGGTACACAGCATTGCATACATGATAGAGCCTATGGCAGATGCATAGGGAACATCTTTCATATTCTCTCTATCTTCTGCAGTGGTCGGGCATTGAGTCTTACTCAATTTCACACCTTGTAACACAGGCAAGAACCCTTTCTTCGCTTGATCCATTTTGAATTTCTTCAAAATTTTGTCAAGGTATGTGTTTTGTGAAAGTCCAATTAAGCGTTTTGATCTATCTCTATAGATCTTAATGCCTAATATGTAAGCAGCTTCACCGAGGTCTTTCATTGAAAAACTTTTATTCAAGTATCCCTTTATGCTATCCAGAAATTCTATATCATTTCCAATCAGTAATATGTCATCCACATATAATATCAGAAATGCTACAGAGCTCCCACTCACTTTCTTGTAAATACAGGCTTCTCCGAAAGTCTGTATAAAACCAAATGCTTTGATCACACTATCAAAACGTTTATTCCAACTCCGAGAGGCTTGCACCAGTCCATAAATGGATCGCTGGAGCTTGCACACTTTGTTAGCTCCCTTTGGATCGATAAAACCTTCTGGTTGCATCATATACAACTCTTCTTCCAGAAATCCATTCAGGAATGCAGTTTTGACATCCATCTGCCAAATTTCATAATCATAAAATGCGGCAATCGCTAACATGATTCGGACGGACTTAAGCATCGCTACGGGTGAGAAGGTCTCATCGTAGTCAATCCCTTGAACTTGTCGAAAACCTTTTGCGACAAGTCGAGCTTTGTAGACAGTAACATTACCATCAGCGTCAGTCTTCTTCTTAAAGATCCATTTATTCTCAATTGCTTGCCGATCATCGGGCAAGTCAACCAAAGTCCATACTTTGTTCTCATACATGGATCCCATCTCAGATTTCATGGCTTCAAGCCATTTTGCGGAATCTGGGCTCACCATCGCTTCTTCATAGTTCGTAGGTTCATCATGATCTAGTAGCATGACTTCCAGAACAGGATTTCCGTACCACTCTGGCGCGGATCTTACTCTGGTTGATCTACGTGGTTCAGTAGTATCTTGATCTGAAGTTTCATGATCATTATCATTGGCTTCCTCACTAACCGGTGTAGGTGTCACTGAAACAGTTTTCTGTGATGAACTACTCTCCAGTAAGGGAGCAGGTACAGTTACCTCGTCAAGTTCTACTTTCCTCCCACTCACTTCTTTCGAGAGAAACTCATTCTCCAGAAATGATCCATTCTTAGCAACGAATGTTTTGCCTTCGGATCTGTGATAGAAGGTGTACCCAACAGTTTCCTTTGGGTATCCTATGAATACACATTTCTCCGATTTGGGTTCGAGCTTATCAGGTTGAAGCTTTTTCACATAAGCATCGCAGCCCCAAACTTTAAGAAACGACAACTTTGGTTTCTTGCCAAACCATAGTTCATAAGGCGTCGTCTCAACGGATTTTGATGGTGCCCTATTTAACGTGAATGCGGCCGTCTCTAAAGCATAACCCCAAAATGATAGCGGTAAATCTGTAAGAGACATCATAGATCGCACCATATCTAGTAAAGTACGATTACGACGTTCGGACACACCATTGCGCTGTGGTGTTCCGGGTGGCGTGAGTTGTGAAACTATTCCACAGTTTTTCAAATGTACACCAAACTCGTAACTCAAATATTCTCCTCCACGATCAGATCGTAGAAACTTTATTTTCTTGTTACGATGATTTTCAACTTCACTCTGAAATTCTTTGAACTTTTCAAATGTTTCAGACTTATGCTTCATTAAGTAGATATATCCATATCTGCTCAAATCATCTGTGAAGGTGAGAAAATAACGATATCCGCCACGAGCCTCAATATTCATCGGACCACATACATCGGTATGTATGATTTCCAACAAATCTGTTGCTCTCTCCATAGTACCGGAGAACGGTGTTTTAGTCATCTTGCCCATGAGGCACGGTTCGCAAGTACCAAGTGATTCATAATCAAGTGGTTCCAAAAGTCCATTAGTATGGAGTTTCTTCATGCGTTTTACACCGATATGACCTAAACGACAGTGCCACAAATAAGTTGCACTTTCATTATCAACTCTGCATCTTTTGGTTTCAACATTATGAATATGTGTATTACTACTATCGAGATTTAGTAAGAATAGACCACTCTTCAAGGGTGCATGACCATAAAAGATATTACTCATATAAATAGAACAACCATTATTCTCTGATTTAAATGAATAACCGTCTCGCATTAAACAAGATCCAGATATAATGTTCATGCTCAACGCTGGCACCAAATAACAATTATTTAGGTCTAATATTAATCCCGAAGGTAGATGTAGAGGTAGCGTGCCGACCGCGATCACATCGACTTTGGAACCGTTTCCCACGCGCATCGTCACCTCGTCCTTAGCCAATCTTCGCTTAATCCGTAGCCCCTGTTTCGAGTTGCAAATATTAGCAACAGAACCAGTATCAAATACCCAGGTGCTACTGCGAGCATTGGTAAGGTACACATCAATAACATGTATATCACATATACCTTTGTTCACCTTGCCATCCTTCTTATCCGCCAAATACTTGGGGCAGTTCCGCTTCCAGTGACCAGTCTGCTTGCAGTAGAAGCACTCAGTTTCAGGCTTAGGTCTAGACTTGGGTTTCTTCTCTTGAGCAGCAACTGGCTTGCTGTTCTTCTTGAAGTTCCCTTTCTTCTTTCCTTTGCCCTTTTTCTTGAAACTAGTGGTTTTGTTAACCATCAACACTTGATGCTCCTTTTTGATTTCTACCTCCGCAGCTTTCAGCATTGCGAAGAGCTCGGGAATAGTCTTGTTCATCCCTTGCATATTATAGTTCATCACGAAGCTCTTGTAGCTTGGTGGCAGTGATTGGAGAATTCTGTCAATGACGCAATCATCCGGAAGATTAACTCCCAATTGAATCAAGTGATTATTATACCCAGACATTTTGAGTATATGCTCACTGACAGAACTGTTCTCCTCCATCTTGCAGCTATAGAACTTATTGGAGACTTCATATCTCTCAATTCGGGCATTTGCTTGAAATATTAACTTCAACTCCTGGAACATCTCATATGCTCCATGACGTTCAAAACGTCGTTGAAGTCCCGATTCTAAGCCGTAAAGCATGGCACACTGAACTATCGAGTAGTCATCAGCTTTGCTCTGCCAGACGTTCATAACATCTGGTGTTGCTCCAGCAGCAGGCCTGGCACCCAGCGGTGCTTCCAGGACGTAATTCTTCTGTGCAGCAATGAGGATAATCCTCAAGTTACGGACCCAGTCCGTGTAATTGCTACCATCATCTTTCAACTTTGCTTTCTCAAGGAACGCATTAAAATTCAACGGAACAACAGCACGAGCCATCTATCTACAATCAACATAAACAAGCAAGATACTTTAAGGGACTAAGTTCATGATAAATTTTAAGTTCAATTAATCATATTACTAAAGAACTCCCACTTAGATAGACATCCCTCTAATCCTCTAAGTGATCACGTGATCCAAATCAACTAAACCATGTCCGATCATCACGTGAGATGGAGTAGTTTCATCGGTGAACATCATTATGTTGATCATATCTACTATATGATTCACGCTCGACCTTTCGGTCTCCGTGTTCCGAGGCCATATCTGCATATGCTAGGCTCGTCAAGTTTAACCTGAGTATTCTGCGTGCGCAACTGTTTTGCACCCGTTGTATTTGAACGTAGAGCCTATCACACCCGATCATCACGTGGTGTCTCAGCACGAAGAACTTTCGCAACGGTGCATACTCAGGGAGAACACTTCTTGATAATTTAGTGAGAGATCATCTTATAATGCTACCGTCAATCAAAGCAAGATAAGATGCATAAAAAGATAAACATCACATGCAATCAATATAAGTGATATGATATGGTCATCATCATCTTGTGCTTGTGATCTCCATCTCCGAAGCACCGTCATGATCACCATCGTCACCGGCGCGACACCTTGATCTCCATCGTAGCATCGTTGTCGTCTCGCCAATCTTATGCTTCCACGACTATCACTACCGTTTAGTAATAAAGTAAAGCATTACATCGCGATTGCATTGCATACAATAAAGCGACAACCATATGGCTCCTGCCAGTTGCCGATAACTCGGTTACAAAACATGATCATCTCATACAATAAAATTCAGCATCATGCTTTGACCATATCACATCACAACATGCCCTGCAAAAACAAGTTAGACGTCCTCTACTTTGTTGTTGCTTGTTTTACGTGGCTGCTACGGGCTTAAGTAAGAACCAATCTCACCTACGCATCAAAACCACAACGATAGTTTGTCAAATAGACTCCGTTTTAACCTTCGCAAGGACCGGGCGTAGCCATACTTGGTTCAACTAAAGTTGGAGAGGCAGTCGCCCGCAAGCCATCTCTGTGCAAAGCACGTCGAGGGAACCGGTCTCGCGTAAGCGTACGCGTAAGGTTGGTCCGGGTCGTCTCGTCCAACAATACCGCCGAACCAAAGTATGACATGCTGGTAGGCAGTATGACTTGTATCGTCCACAACTTACTTGTGTTCTACTCGTGCATATAACATCAACATCAATAACCTAGGCTCGGATGCCACTATTGGGTTTCGTCGTAATTTCAAAAAATTTCCTACGCGCACACAGGATCATGTGATGCATAGCAACGAGGGGAGAGTGTTGTCTACGTACCCAACGCAGACCGACTGCGGAAGCGATGACACGTCGTAGAGGAAGTAGTCGTACGTCTTCACGATCCAACCGATCAAGCACCGAAACTACGGCACCTCCGAGTTCGAGCACACGTTCAGCCCGATGACGATCCCCGGACTCCGATCCAGCAAAGTGTCGGGGAAGAGTTCCGTCAGCACGACGGCGTGGTGACGATCTTGATGAACTACAGCAGCAGGGCTTCGCCTAAACTCCGCTATAGTATTATTGAGGAATATGGTGGCAGGGGGCACCGCACACGGCTAAGGAATCGATCACGTGGATCAACTTGTGTCAACTTGTGTGTTTAGAGGTGCCCCTGCCTCCGTATATAAAGGAGTAGAGGGGGGGAGGCTGGCCGGCCATAGAGGGAGGCGCAGGAGAGTCCTACTCCCTCTGGGAGTAGGATTCCTCCCCCCAATCCTAGTCCAACTAGGATTCCTCGGAGGGGAAGGGAGAGAGGGGGGCCGGCCACCTTCTCCTAGTCCTAATAGGACTAGGGGAGGGGGAAGAGGCGCAGCCACCTTGGGCTGCCCCTTTCTCCTTTCCACTAAGGCCCATGAAGGCCCATATGGCTCCCGGGGGGTTCCGGTAACCCTCCCGGTAACCCGGTAAAATCCCGATTTCACCCGGAACACTTCCGATGTCCAAACATAGGCTTCCAATATATCAATCTTTACGTCTCGACCATTTTGAGACTCCTCGTCATGTCCGTGATCACATCCGGGACTCTGAAAAACCTTCGGTACATCAAAATGCATAAACTCATAATATAACTGTCATCGTAACCTTAAGCGTGCGGACCCTACGGGTTCGAGAACAATGTAGACATGACCGAGACACGTCTCTGGTCAATAACCAATAGCGGGACCTGGATGCCCATATTGGCTCCTACATATTCTACGAAGATCTTTATCGGTCAGACCGCATAACAACATACGTTGTTCCCTTTGTCATCGGTATGTTACTTGCCCGAGATTCGATCGTCGGTATCCAATACCTAGTTCAATCTCGTTACCGGCAAGTCTCTTTACTCGTTCCGTAATACATCATCTCACAACTAACATATTAGTTGTAATGCTTGCAAGGCTTATGTGATGTGTATTACCGAGAGGGCCCAGAGATACCTCTCCATCAATCGGAGTGACAAATCCTAATCTCGAAATACGCCAACCCAACATCGACCATTGGAGACACCTGTAGTACTCCTTTATAATCACCCAGTTACGTTGTGACGTTTGGTAGTACCCAAAGTGTTCCTCCGGTAAACGGGAGTTGCATAATCTCATAGTCATAGGAACATGTATAAGTCATGAAGAAAGCAATAGCAACATACTAAATGATCGGGTGCTAAGCTAATGGAATGGGTCATGTCAATCAGATCATTCTACTAATGATGTGACCTCGTTAATCAAATAACAACTCATTGTTCATGGTTAGGAAACATAACCATCTTTGATTAACGAGCTAGTCAAGTAGAGGCATACTAGTGACACTCTGTTTGTCTATGTATTCACACATGTATTATGTTTCCGGTAAATACAATTCTAGCATGAATAATAAACATTTATCATGATTATAAGGAAATAAATAATAACTTTATTATTGCCTCTAGGGCATATTTCCTTCAATCCTTGCAAGGCATGTGCCGCCTAAGGAGGGTGGCAGAGCTCTTGGATGGTGAGGTGATGTGCCCATCAATGCCACCATTATCATTCCTGCTGCTGGTTTACTCGGGCCGGCTCCAAGTATTGGACAAGAACCATGTGTGACCCCGAACATGTTACAACTTGGCTCATTTTTCTTTGACATTTCGTCAGTCGAGCCAAAGAAGGACACGGTGAAGCCAAACTTCAGGACTCTGCCGAGGTGAAATAATATTGGGTTTTTCATGTACGGTGAAGTAGTCCCAGGTGTGCAAGCAACCAAGTTTATTTTAGTTTAGGCTCGTGATCAGCGTGGCCGGAGAGATTAATTAGTTTCAGAATTAAAGAGTACTAGTTTAGAAAAGTCATCCACGTACAAGTTAGTTGGCTAGCTTAAATAAATATCTCTCCGAGATGTAAAAGGAGATTGTTTTTTTTGGTTAGTTTCGGTTAGAGTTTTGCACGGCCGTACGTACGGCTGGTGGGAGTCGCTATTATATAAGGTATCCTGAGTTAGATCAGGGGGTCGGTTTTGGAAAGTTTAGTTGAACAAAGAACACGAAACGTCTCGAGTGGAGGGGCACCAACGATGAGTTTTTGCAATCCTTCATGATTGGGGATTTGTTGCTGCTGTGCCGTCGTGGTTAACCTTGGGTTAATTTCGGTGCAAGTCTATTCCTTTGGTTTCTTGATATCTCCTTTGATCCAAAGGCACTTCTTCTTCTTCTATGTATGCTATTTATTTTCTACGACTATCACTGCTTGTTGTTGTTTTGCAAGTACCGTGAAGGATCAGACCTACCAGTGACTCGTCGTCTAGTCGAGTCACCATCAAGTGGTATCAGAGCTAAGGTTGTTCACGGTATTGTGTTGATCATGATGTCGACCTTGCTCAACAAGGAAGACGAGGTTGCTGCTGATTCTCAAGAAATTGTACGTCCAGTGTACGCGGATGATATTTCTCAAAATATTCGGGATGGTTTTGACCACACATGCAACTACATCAAGCAATGTCATTATGCGCTCGGCAAAAGGATAGATGTCCTGATCACTCGGTTTGATGGTTTGGCAGACATCATCAATATGCCGGCAACAAATTCTGCACCACCACAGACTGCTCTGGCTGCTCCACTGCGTTATGCACCACCGGCTCGCGACGGACATGCCGGCATGCATGATCGCTGTTTGGCGGCACCTCATGTTGGATATGATGGTCTTGATGACGGTGTTGACCAGGGAACGGGGTACGCTCCACGACCACGACACTATGAGCCTCGTCCTGAAACTTCCGCTCATGGTAGAGCGCATGACCGTGTGGGTCAAGCTGTGCGTGTTCCTTTGGATGATGGAATTGGGCGCATAAAATTTTCAATCCCTTCGTTCTCCGGCAAGTGCGAACCAGAAGGCTATTTGGAGTGGGAGATGCGTGTTGATCATATTTTTGACGCCCATCATTATAGCGAGGAGAAGAAAGATCAACTTGCTGGAATTGAGTTCACCGGTTACGCACTAATTTGGTGGAGTCAAATTTGTCGTTCAAGACATCGCCCGACGACTTGGATGTTGGAAATATGCCCTAGAGGCAATAATAAAATGGTTATTATTATATTTCCTTGTTCATAATAATTGTCTATTGTTCATGCTATAATTGTATTAACCGGAAACCGTGATACATGTGTGAATACATAGACCACAACATGCTAGTTGACTAGCTCGTTGATCAACAGATGGTCATGGTTTCTTGACTATGGACATTGGATGTCATTGATAACGGGATCACATCATTAGGAGAATGATGTGATGGACAAGACCCAATCCTAAGCATAGCACAAGATCGTGTAGTTCGTTTGCTAAAGATTTTCTAATGTCAAGTATCATTTCCTTAGACCATGAGATTGTGTAACTCCCGGATACCGTAGAAGTGCTTTGGGTGTACCAGACGTCACAACATAGTTGGGTGACTATAAAGGTGCACTACAACTATCTCCAAAAGTGTCTGTTGGGTTGGCACAAATCGAGACTGGGATTTGTCACTCCGTATGACGGAGAGGTATCTCTGGGCCCACTCGGTAATGCATCATCACAATGAGCTCAATGTGACCAAGTAGTTGGTCACGGGATCATGCATTACGGAATGAGTAAAGTGACTTGCCGGTAACGAGATTGAACGAGGTATTGGTGTTGGAAATATGCCCTAGAGGCAATAATAAAAGTATTATTATTATATTTCTTTGTTCATGATAATAGTCTTTTATTCATGCTATAACTGTATTATCCGGAAATCGTAATACACGTGTGAATTCATAGACCACAATATGTCCCTAGTGAGCCTCTAGTTGACTAGCTCGTTGTGATCAACAGATAGTCATGGTTTCCTGGCTATGGACATTGGATGTCGTTGATAACGGGATCACATCATTAGGAGAATGATGTGATGGACAAGACCCAATCCTAAGCATAGCACAAAGGTCGGTTAGTTCGTTTGCTAGAGCTTTTCCAAATGTCAAGTATCTCTTCCTTAGACCATGAGATCGTGTAACTCCCGGGTACCGTAGGAATGCTTTGGGTGTACCAAACGTCACAACGTAACTGGGTGACTATAAAGGTGCATTACAGGTATCTCCGAAAGTGTCTGTTGGGTTGACACGGATCGAGACTGGGATTTGTCACTCCGTATGACGGAGAGGTATCTCTGGGCCCACTCGGTAATGCATCATCATAATGAGCTCAAGGTGACCAAGTGTCTGGTCACGGGATCATGCATTACGGTACGAGTAAAGTGACTTGCCGGTAACAAGACTGAACAAGGTATTGGGATACCGACGATCGGGTCTCGGGCAAGTAACGTACCGATTGACAAAGGGAATTGTATACGGGGTTTTGATCGAATCCTCGACATCGTGGTTCATCCGATGACATCATCGAGGAGCATGTGGGAGCCAACATGGGTATCCAGATCCCGCTGTTGGTTATTGACCGGAGAGTCTCGGTCATGTCTGCATGTCTCCCGAACCCGTAGGGTCTACACACTTAAGGTTCGGTGACGGTAGGGTTATCAGGAAGACAAGTATGTGATTACCGAAAGTTGTTCGGAGTCCCGGATGAGATCCCGGACGTCACGAGGAGTTCCGGAATGGTCCGGAGGTAAAGTTTTATATATGGGAAGCTGTTAAACGGACACCGGAAAGTTTCGGGGTCATACCGGTATTGTACCGGGACCACCGGAAGGGCTCCGGGGGTCCACTGGGTGGGGCCACCTCTCCCGGGGGGCCACTTGGGCTGCGTAGGGATAGAAGCCAGCCCCTGGTGGGCTTGGCGCGCCCCCCCTTGGGCCCATGCGCCTAGGGTTGGGGGGGAAACCCTAAAGGGGGCGCACCCCCTTGCTTGGGGGGCAAGCCCCCCACCCTTTGGCCGTCGCCCCCCCTAGGGTTTCCCCTAGAGGGCCGGCCCCCTTGCCCTTCTCCTCCTATATATAGAGGGGTGAGGGGAGGGCTGCAGAAACACAAGCCAAGGCGCAGCCCCTCCCCTCCCCAACACCTCTCCTCCTCCGTACGTGCTTGGCGAAGCCCTGTCGGAGTACTGTTGCACCAACTACACCACGCCGTCGTGCTGCCGTTGGAGCAATCTTCCTCAACCTCTCCTTCCCCCTTGCTGGATTAAGAAGGAGGAGACGTCTCCCGTCCCGTACGTGTGTTGAACGCGGAGGTGCTGTCCGTTCAGCACTTGGACATCGGTGATCCGAATCACGTTTCGAGTACGACTCCATCATCACCATCCCCTTGGCAAGCTTCCGCTCGTGATCTACAAGTGGTATGTAGATGCAAACTCTCTCCCTTGACTCGTTGCTTAGATGAACTCATAGATGGATCTTGGTGAAACCGTAGGAAAAATTTTAATTTTCTGCAACGTTCCCCAACAGTGGCATCATGAGCTAGGTCTATGCGTAGTTCTCTTTGCACGAGTAGAACACAATTTTGTTGTGGGCGTGGATCTTGTCAACTTGCTTGCCTCTACTAGTCTTTTCTTGCTTCAGCGGTATTGTGGGATGAAGCGGCCCGGACCAACCTTACACGTACGCTTACGTGAGACCGATTCCACCGATTAACATGCACTAGTTGCATAAGGTGGCTGGCGGGTGTCTGTCTCTCCCACTTTACTTGGAGCGGATTCGATGAAAAGGGCCCTTATGAAGGGTAAATAGAAGTTGACAAAATCACGTTGTGGTTATTCGTAGGTAAGAAAACGTTCTTGCTAGAACCCAATTGCAGCCACGTAAAAGATGCAACAACAATTAGAGGACGTCTAACTTGTTTTTGCAGCGATTGATCATGTGATGTGATATGGCCAGAAGTTGTGATGAATGATGAATTGTGATGTATGAGATCATGTTCTTTGTAATAGGATTCACGACTTGCATGTCGATGAGTATGACAACCGGCAGGAGCCATAGGAGTTGTCTTTATTTTTTGTATGACCTGCGTGTCATTGAAGAACGCCATGTAACTTACTTTACTTTATTGCTAAACGCGTTAGTCATAGAAGTAGAAGTAGTCGTTGGCGTGACAACTTCATGAAGACACGATGATGGAGATCATGATGATGGAGATCATGGTGTCATGCCGGTGACAAGATGATCATGGAGCCCCGAAGATGGAGATCAATGGAGCTATATGATATTGGCCATATCATGTCACAACTATATAATTGCATGTGATGTTTATTATGTTTATGCATCTTGTTTACTTAGGACGACGGTAGTAAATAAGATGATCCCTTACAAAAAATTTCAAGAAGTGTTCTCCCCTAACTGTGCACCGTTGCTACAGTTCGTCGCTTCTAAGCACCACGTGATGATCGGGTGTGATGGATTCTTACGTTCACATACAACGGGTGTAAGACAGTTTTACACAGCGAAAACACTTAGGGTTAACTTGACGAGCCTAGCATGTGCAGACATGGCCTCGGAACACGGAGACCGAAAGGTCGAACACGAGTCGTATGGAAGATACGACCAACATGAAGATGTTCACCGACGATGACTAGTCCGTCTCACGTGATGATCGGACACGGGCTAGTCGACTCGGATCGTGTAACACTTAGATGACTAAAGGGATGTCTAATCTGAGTGGGAGTTTATAATTTGATTAGAACTTAATTATCATGAACTTAGTCTAAAACCTTTGCAAATATGTCTTGTAGATCAAATGGCCAACACTCATGTCAACATGAACTTCAACGCGTTCCTAGAGAAAACCAAGCTGAAAGATGATGGCAGCAACTATATGGACTGGGTCCGGAACCTGAGGATCATCCTCATAGCTGCCAGGAAACAATATGTCCTAGAAGGACCGCTAGGTGACGCTCCCGTCCCAGATAACCAAGACATTATGAATGCTTGGCAGTCTCGTGCTGATGATTACTCCCTCGTTCAGTGCGGCATGCTTTACAGCTTAGAACCGGGGCTCCAAAAGTGTTTTGAGCATCACAGAGCATATGAGATGTTCGAAGAGCTGAAACTAGTTTTCCAAGCTCACGCCCGGGTCGAGAGATATGACATCACCGACAAGTTCTATAGTTGTAAGATGGAGGAAAATAGTTCTGTCAGTGAGCACATACTCAAGATGTCTGGGTTGCACAACCGTATGACCCAGCTGAATATTAACCTCCCTGATGAGGCAGTCATTGACAGAATCCTTCAGTCGCTCCCACCAAGCTACAAGAGCTTTGTGATGAACTACAATATGCAGGGGATGGTAAATACCATTCCTGAAGTATTTTCTATGCTGAAGTCAGCAGAGGTTGAAATCAAGAAAGAACAACAAGTGTTGATGGTCAATAAGACCACTAAGTTCAAGAAGGGCAAGGGTAAGAAGAACTTCAATAAGGACGGCAAAGAGGTTGCCGCGCCCGGTAAGCCAGTTGCCGGGAAGAAGTCAAAGAATGGACCCAAGCCTGAGACTGAGTGCTTTTATTGCAAGGGGAAGGGTCACTGGAAGCGGAACTGCCCCAAATACTTAGCGGACAAGAAGGCCGGCAACACAAAAGGTATATTCGATATACATGTAATTGATGTGTACCTTACCAGTACTCGTAGTAACTTCTGGGTATTTGATACCGGTGCCGTTGCTCATATTTGTAACTCACAGCAGGAGCTGCGGAATAAACGGAGACTGGCAAAGGACGAGGTGACGATGCGCGTCGGGAATGGTTCCAGAGTCGATGTGATCACTGTCGGCACGCTACCTCTACATTTACCTACGGGATTAGTTTTGAACCTTAATAATTGTTATTTAGTGCCAAGTTTGAGCATGAACATTGTATCTGGATCTCGTTTAATACGAGATGGCTACTCATTTAAGTCTGAGAATAATAGTTGTTCGATTTATATGAGAGATATGTTTTATGGTCATGCTCCGATGGTCAATGGTTTATTCTTAATGAATCTCGAGCATAATATTGCACATGTTCATAGTATAGATGCCAAAAGATGTAAAGTTGATAAGATAGTCCCACATACTTGTGGCACTGCCGCCTTAGTCACATTGGTGTCAAGCGCATGAAGAAGCTCCATGCTGATGGACTTTTAGAGTCTCTTGATTATGAATCGTTTGACACATGCGAACCATGCCTCATGGGCAAAATGACCAAGACTTCGTTCTCCGGAACAATGGAGCGAG
Source organism: Triticum aestivum (assembly GCF_018294505.1). Taxonomy (NCBI): domain Eukaryota; kingdom Viridiplantae; phylum Streptophyta; class Magnoliopsida; order Poales; family Poaceae; genus Triticum; species Triticum aestivum. The sequence continues at coordinate 537,627,077 of NC_057798.1, forward strand.
CAACCAACTTGTTGGAAATCATACATACCGATGTGTGCGGTCCAATGAGCGTTGAGGCTCGCGGAGGATATCGTTATGTTCTCACTCTCACAGATGACTTGAGTAGATATGGGTATGTCTACTTGATGAAACACAAGTCTGAGACCTTTGAAAAGTTCAAGGAATTTCAGAATGAAGTAGAGAATCAACGTGATCGAAAGATAAAGTTCCTACGATCAGATCGTGGAGGAGAATATTTAAGTCACGAATTTGGCACACACTTAAGGAAATGTGGAATCGTTTCACAACTCACGCCGCCTGGAACACCTCAGCGAAACGGTGTGTCCGAATGTCGTAATCGCACTCTATTGGATATGGTGCGGTCTATGATGTCTCCTACCGATTTACCGCTATCATTTTGGGGATACGCTCTAGAGACAGCCACATTCACTTTAAATAGGGCACCGTCTAAATCCGTTGAGACGACACCGTATGAATTATGGTTTGGGAAGAAACCTAAGCTGTCGTTTCTAAAAGTTTGGGGATGCGATGCTTATGTCAAGAAACTTCAACCTGAAAAGCTCGAACCCAAGTCGGAAAAATGCGTCTTCATAGGATACCCTAAGGAAACTATAGGGTATACCTTCTACTTAAGATCCGAGGGTAAGATCTTCGTTGCCAAGAACGGATGCTTTCTGGAAAAAGAGTTTCTCCCGAAAGAAGTAAGTGGGAGGAAAGTAGAACTCGATGAAGTACTACCTCTCGAACGGGAAAGTGGTGCAGCTCAGGAAAATGTTCCTGTGATGCCCACACCAACTGAAGAGGAAACCAATGATGATGATCAAGGTACTTCGGATCAAGTTGCTACTGAACTTCGTAGGTCCACAAGGACACGTTCCGCACCAGAGTGGTACGGCAACCCTGTCCTGGAAATCATGTTGTTAGACAACGGTGAACCTTCAAACTATGAAGAAGCAATGGCGGGCCTAGATTCCAACAAATGGCTTGAAGCCATGAAATCCGAGATAGAATCCATGTATGAAAACAAAGTATGGACTTTGACAGACTTGCCCGATGATCGGCGAGCGATAGAAAACAAATGGATCTTTAAGAAGAAGACGGACGCGGATGGTAATGTCACCATCTATAAAGCTCGACTTGTCGCTAAGGGTTATCGGCAAGTTCAAGGGATTGACTACGATGAGACTTTCTCTCCCGTAGCGAAGCTTAAGTCCGTCCGAATCATGCTAGCAATTGCCGCATACTATGATTATGAGATATGGCAGATGGACGTCAAAACAACATTCCTTAATGGGCATCTTAAGGAAGAACTGTATATGATGCAGCCGGAAGGTTTTGTCGATCCGAAGAATGCTAACAAAGTATGCAAGCTCCAGCGATCCATTTATGGGCTGGTGCAAGCATCTCGGAGTTGGAATATTCACTTTGATGAGATGATCAAAGCGTTTGGGTTTATGCAGACTTATGGAGAAGCCTGCGTTTACAAGAAAGTGAGTGGGAGCTCTGTAGCATTTCTCATATTATATGTAGATGACATACTCCTGATGGGAAATGATATAGAATTCTTGGACAGCATTAAGGCCTACTTGAATAAGTGTTTTTCAATGAAGGACCTTGGAGAAGCTGCTTATATATTAGGCATCAAGATCTATAGAGATAGATCAAGACGCCTCATAGGTCTTTCACAAAGCACATACCTTGATAAGATTTTGAAGAAGTTCAAAATGGATCAGTCTAAGAAGGGGTTCTTGCCTGTATTGCAAGGTGTGAGATTGAGCTCGGCTCAATGCCCGACCACGGCAAAAGATAAAGAAGAGATGAGCGTCATCCCCTATGCTTCAGCCATAGGATCTATTATGTATGCCATGCTGTGTACCAGACCTGATGTAAACCTTGCCGTAAGTTTGGTAGCAAGATACCAGAGTAATCCCGGCAAGGAACACTGGACAGCGGTCAAGAATATCCTGAAGTACCTGAAAAGGACAAAGGACATGTTTCTCGTTTATGGAGGTGACGAAGAGCTCGTCGTAAAGGGTTACGTCGACGCTAGTTTCGACACAGATCTGGATGACTCTAAGTCACAAACCGGATACGTGTATATGTTGAATGGTGGAGCAGTAAGCTGGTGCAGCTGCAAGCAGAGCATCGTGGCGGGATCTACATGTGAAGCGGAGTACATGGCAACCTCGGAGGCAGCGCATGAAGCTATTTGGGTGAAGGAGTTCATCACCGACCTAGGAGTCATACCCAATGCGTCGGGGCCGATCAAACTTTTCTGTGACAATACTGGAGCTATTGCCCTTGAAGGAGCCTAGATTTCACAGGAAGACCAGGCACATCAAGCGTCGTTTCAACTCCATCCGTGAAAATGTTCAAGATGGAGACATAGAAATTTGCAAAGTACATACGGATCTGAATGTCGCAGATCCGTTGACTAAACCTCTCTCGCGAGCAAAACATGATCAACACCAGAACTCTATGGGTGTTCGATTCATCACAATGTAACTAGATTATTGACTCTAGTGCAAGTGGGAGACTGTTGGAAATATGCCCTAGAGGCAATAATAAAAGTATTATTATTATATTTCTTTGTTCATGATAATAGTCTTTTATTCATGCTATAACTGTATTATCCGGAAATCGTAATACACGTGTGAATTCATAGACCACAATATGTCCCTAGTGAGCCTCTAGTTGACTAGCTCGTTGTGATCAACAGATAGTCATGGTTTCCTGGCTATGGACATTGGATGTCGTTGATAACGGGATCACATCATTAGGAGAATGATGTGATGGACAAGACCCAATCCTAAGCATAGCACAAAGGTCGGTTAGTTCGTTTGCTAGAGCTTTTCCAAATGTCAAGTATCTCTTCCTTAGACCATGAGATCGTGTAACTCCCGGATACCGTAGGAATGCTTTGGGTGTACCAAACGTCACAACATAACTGGGTGACTATAAAGGTGCATTACAGGTATCGCCGAAAGTGTCTGTTGGGTTGACACGGATCAAGACTGGGATTTGTCACTCCGTATGACGGAGAGGTATCTCTGGGCCCACTCGGTAATGCATCATCATAATGAGCTCAAGGTGACCAAGTGTCTGGTCACGGGATCATGCATTACGGTACGAGTAAAGTGACTTGCCGGTAACGAGACTGAACAAGGTATTGGGATACCGACGATCGGGTCTCGGGCAAGTAACGTACCGATTGACAAAGGGAATTGTATACGGGGTTTTGATCGAATCCTCGACATCATGGTTCATCCTATGACATCATCGAGGAGCATGTGGGAGCCAACATGGGTATCCAGATCCCGCTGTTGGTTATTGACCGGAGAGTCTCGGTCATGTCTGCATGTCTCCCGAACCCGTAGGGTCTACACACTTAAGGTTCGGTGACGCTAGGGTTATCAGGAAGACAAGTACGTGATTACCGAAAGTTGTTCGGAGTCCCGGATGAGATCCCGGACGTCACGAGGAGTTCCGGAATGGTCTGGAGGTAAAGTTTTATATATGGGAAGTTGTTAAACGGACACCGGAAAGTTTCGGGGTCATACCGGTATTGTACCGGGACCACCGGAAGGGCTCCAGGGGTCCACCGGGTGGGGCCACCTCTCCCGGGGGGCCACTTGGGCTGTGTAGGGATAGCAGCCAGCCCCTGGTGGGCTTGGCGCGCCCCCCCCTTGGGCCCATGCGCCTAGGGTTGGGGGGGAAACCCTGAAGGGGGCGCACCCCCTTGCTTGGGGGGCAAGCCCCCCACCCTTTGGCCGCCGCCCCCTAGGGTTTCCCCTAGAGGGCCGGCCCCCTTTCCCTTCTCCTCCTATATATAGAGGGGTGAGGGGAGGGCTGCAGAAACACAAGCCAAGGCGCAGCCCCTCCCCTCCCCAACACCTCTCCTCCTCCGTACGTGCTTGGCGAAGCCCTGTCGGAGTACTGCTGCACCAACTACACCACGCCGTCGTGCTGCCGTTGGAGCAATCTTCCTCAACCTCTTCTTCCCCCTTGCTGGATCAAGAAGGAGGAGACGTCTCCCGTCCCGTACGTGTGTTGAACGCGGAGGTGCTGTCCGTTCAGCACTTGGACATCGGTGATCCGAATCACGTTTCGAGTACGACTCCATCATCACCATCCCCTTGGCAAGCTTCCGCTCGTGATCTACAAGTGGTATGTAGATGCAAACTCTCTCCCTTGACTCGTTGCTTAGATGAACTCATAGATGGATCTTGGTGAAACCGTAGGAAAAATTTTAATTTTCTGCAACGTTCCCCAACAATTGGGATACCGATGATCGAATCTTGGGCAAGAAACGTACCGATTGACAAAGGGAATTGTATACGGGATTACTTGAATCCTCGACATCGTGGTTCATCCAATGAGATCATCATGGAACATGTGGGAGCCAACATGGGTATCCAGATCCCGCTGTTGGTTATTGTCCTGAGAGCTGTCTCGGTCATGTCTGCGTGATTCCCGAACCCGTAGGGTCTACACACTTAAGGTTCGATGACGCTAGGGTTATAGGGAAGATTTGTATATGTGATTAACGAATGTTGTTCGGAGTCCCGGATGGGATCTCAGACATCATGAGGAGTTCCGGAATGGTCCGGAGGTGAAGATTTATATATGGGAAGTCATCATACGGTCATCGGAAGTTTTCGGGGGTATACCGGTATTGTACCGGGACCACCGGATGGGTTCCGGGGGTCCACCGGGAGGCTCCACCTGCCCCGGAGGGCCTTATGGGCTGTAGGTGGAAGGGAACCAGCCCCTAAGTGGGCTGGGCGCCATCCCCCCTAGGGCCCATGCGCCTAGGGTTGGGGGGAACCCTAAGGGGGGCGACCCCCTTGCTTGGGGGGCAAGCCCCCTCCCCCTTGCCCCCCTCTAGATCTCATCTAGAGGGGCCGTGCCCCTTCCCCCTTCTCCCTATAAATAGAGGGGTGGAGGGAGGGCTGCAGCACCACATCTAAGGCACAACCCCTCCCCTCCCCAACACCTCTCCTCCTCCGTGTGAGCTTGGCGAAGCCCTGCTGGAGAACTGCCACTCCATCACCACCACACCGTCGTGCTGCTATTGGAGCCATCTTCCTCAACCTCTCCCTCTTCCTTGCTGGATCAAGGTGCAGGAGACGTCACCGGGCTGCACGTGTGTTGAACACGGAGGTGCCGCTGTTTGGCGCTAAGATCGGAAACCACCGCGATCTGAATCGCTTTGAGTACGACTCCTTCATCCGCGTTCTTGCAACGCTTCCGTCTCGCGATCTTCAAGGGTATGAAGATGCACTCCCCTCTCTCTCGTTGCTAGTTACTCCATAGATTGATCTTGGTGATGCATAGAAATTTTTTAAATTCTGCAACGATCCCCAATAGTGGCATCATGAGCTAGGTTTACGCGTAGTTTCTATGCACGAGTAGAACACAAGTTTGTTGTGGGCGTCGATTTTGTCAATTTACTTGCCACTACTAGTCTTATCTTGTCTCGGCGGCATCGTGGGATGAAGCGGCCCGGACCGACCTTACACGTACGCTTACGTGAGACAGGTTCAACCGACTGACATGCACTAGTTGCATAAGGTGGCTAGCGGGTGTCTGTCTCTCCCACTTTAGTCGGATCGGATTCGATGAAAAGGGTCCTTATGAAGGGTAAATAGCAATTGGCATATGATGTTGTGGTTTTTGGCGTAGGTAAGAAACGTTCTTGCTACAAACCTATAGCAGCCACGTAAAAAAAACTTGCAACAACAATTAGAGGACGTCTAACTTGGTTTTGCAGCATATGCCGTGTGATGTGATATGGCCAAAAAGGATGTGATGAATGAAATATATGTGATGTATGAGATTGATCATGTTCTTGTAATAGGAATCACGACTTGCATGTCGACGAGTATGACAACCGGCAGGAGCCATATGAGTTGTCTTTATTTATTGTATGACCTGCGTGTCATTGAATAACGCCATGTAATTACTTTACTTTATTGCTAAACCGTTAGCCATAGTAGTAGAAGTAATAGTTGGCGAGACAACTTCATGGAGACACGATGATGGAGATCATGGTGTCATGCCGGTGACGATGATGATCATGGCGCCCCGAAGATGGAGATCAAAAGGAGCAAAATGATATTGGCCATATCATGTCACTATTTGATTGCATGTGATGTTTATCATGTTTTTGCATCTTATTTTCTTAGAACGATGGTAGCATAAATAAGATGATCCCTCATAAAATTTGAAGAAAGTGTTCCCCCTCACTGTGCGCCATTGCGAAAGTTTGTTGTTTCGAAGCACCACGTGATGATCGGGTGTGATAGATTCTAACATTCACATACAACGGGCGTAAGCCAGATTTACACATGCAAAACACTTAGGCTGACTTAACGAGCCTAGCATGTACAGACATGGCCTCGGAACACAAGAGACCGAAAGGTCGAACATGAGTTGTATAGAAGATACGATCAACATGAAGATGTTCACCGATGATGACTAGTCCGTCTCACGTGATGATCGGACACGACCTAGTTGACTCGGATCATGGATCACTTAGATGACTAGAGGGATGTCTATATGAGTGGGAGTTCATTAAATAATTTGATTAGATGAACTTAATTATCATGAACTTAGTCTAAAATCTTTGCAATATGTCTTGTAGATCAAATGGCCCATGCTAATGTTGCCCTCAACTTCAACGCGTTCCTAGAGAAAACCAAGCTGAAAGATGATGATAGCAACTATACGGACTGGGTCCGGAACTTGAGGATCATCCTCATAGCTGCCAAAAGAGCATATGTCCTAGATGCACCGCTAGGTGAAGCACCCGTTTTCCCAGCAACTCAAGACGTTATGAACGCCTGACAATCGCATAGTGATGATTACTCCCTGGTTCAGTGCGGCATGCTTTACAGCTTAGAACCCGGGCTCCAAAAGCATTTTGAGCAGCACGGAGCATATCAGATGTTCCATGAGCTGAAAATGGTTTTCCAAGGTCATGCCCGGGTCGAGAGATATGAAGTCTCCGACAAGTTCTACAGTTGTAAGATGGAGGAGAATAGTTCTGTCAGCGAGCACATACTCAAAATGTCTGGGTTGCACAACCGCTTGTCTCAGCTAGGAGTTAATCTCCCAGATGACGCGGTCATTGACAGAATCCTTCAGTCGCTCCCACCTAGATACAAGAGCTTTGTGATGAACTTCAATATGCAGGGGATGGTGAAAACCATTCCTGAGGTATTTTCAATGCTGAAATCAGCGGAGGTGGAGATCAAAAAGGAACATCAAGTGTTGATGGTCAATAAAACCATTAGTTTCAAGAAAGGAAAGGGTAAAAAGAACTTCAAGAAGGACGGCAAGGGAGTTGCCGCGCCCGGTAAGCCAGTTGCTGGGAACAAGCCAAAGCACGGACCCAAACCTGAGATTGAGTGCTTTTATTGCAAGGGAAATGGTCACTGGAAGCGGAACTGCCCCAAATACTTAGCGGACAAGAAGGCCGGCAACACCAAAGGTATATGTGATATACATGTTATTGATGTGTACCTTACCAGTACTCGTAGTAGCTCCTGGGTATTTGATACCAGTGCGGTTGCTCATATTTGTAACTCAAAACAGGAGCTGCGAAATAAACGGAGACTGGCGAAGGATGAGGTGACGATGCGCGTCGGGAATGGTTCCAAGGTCGATGTGATCGCCATCGGCACGCTACCTCTACATTTACCTACGGGATTAGTTTTAAAGCTCAATAATTGTTATTTAGTGCCAGCTTTGAGCATGAACATTGTATCTGGATCTCGTTTAACGCGAGATGGCTACTCATTTAAATCGAAGAATAATGGTTGTTCTATTTATATGAGAGATATGTTTTATGGTCATGCCCACTGGTCAATGGTTTATTCTTGATGAATCTCGAACGTGATGTTACAGTATTCATAATGTGAATACCAAAAGATGTAAGGTTGATAATGATAGTCCCACATACTTGTGGCACTGCCGCCTTGGTCATATTGGGGTAAAACGCATGAAGAAGCTCCATGCAGATGGACTTTTGGAGTCTCTTGATTATGAATCATTTGACACGTGCGAACCATGCCTCATGGGCAAAATGACCAAGACTCCGTTCTCCAGAACAATGGAGCGAGCAACCAACTTGTTGGAAATCATATATAATGATGTGTGTGGTCCAATGAGCGTTGAGGCTCGCGGTGGCTATCGTTATGTTCCCACCCTCACTGATGACTTAAGTGGATATGGGTATGTCTACTTGATGAAACACAAGTCTAAGACCTTCGAAAAGTTCAAGGAATTTCGGAGTGAGGTAGAGAATCAACATGACAAAAAAATAAAGTTCTTGCGATCAGATCGTGGGGGAGAATATTTAAGTCACGAGTTTGGTACGCACTTAAGGAAATGTGGAATTGTTTCACAACTCACGCCGCCTGGAACACCTCAGCGTAATGGTGTGTCCAAACATTGTAATCACACTCTATTGGATATGGTGCGATCTATGATGTCTCTTACCGATTTACCGCTATCATTTTGGGGATACGCATTAGAGACAACTACATTCACTTTAAATAGGGCACCGTCTAAATCCTTTGAGACGACACCGTAAGAATTATGGTTTGGAAAGAAACCTAAGCTGTCATTTCTAAAAGTTTGGGGATGCGATGCTTATGTCAAGAAACTTCAACCTGAAAAGCTCGAACCCAAGTCAGAAAAGTGTGTCTTCATAGGATACCCAAAGGAAACCATTGGTTATACCTTCTACCTCAGATCTGAAGGCAAGATCTTTGTTGCCAAGAACGGGTCCCTTCTGGAGAAAGAGTTTCTCTCGAAAGAAGTAAGTGGGAGGAAAGTAGAACTTGATGAAGTACTGCCTCTTGAATCGGAAGTAGCGCAGCTCAGAAAGATGTTCCTGTGGTGCCTGCACCGACTAGAGAGGAAGTTAATGATTAAGATCAAGGTACTTCCGATCAAGTTGCTACTAAACTTCGTAGGTCCACAAGGACATGTTCCACACCAGAATGGTATGGCAACCCTATCCTGGAAATCATGTTGTTAGACAACAGTGAACCTTCGAACTATGAAGAAGCAATGGCGGGCCCAGACTCCAACAAATGGCTTGAAGCCATGCAATCCGAGATAGGATCCATGTATGAAAACAAAGTATGGACTTTGACAGACTTGCCCGATGATCGGCGAGTGATAGAAAATAAATGGATCTTTAAGAAGAAGACGGACGCAGATGGTAATGTTACCATCTATAAAGCTCGACTTGTCGCTAAGGGTTATAGACAAGTTCAAGGGGTTGAATATGATGAGACCTTCTCTCCCGTAGCAAAGCTGAAGTCCGTCTGAATCATGTTAGCAATTGCCGCATTCTATGATTATGAGATATGGCAAATGGATGTCAAAATGGCATACCTTAACGGCTTTCTTAAGGAAGAATTGTATATGATGCAGCCGGAAGGTTTTGTCGATTCTAAGAATGCTAACAAGGTATGCAAGCTCCAGCACTCCATCTATGGGCTGGTGCAAGCATCTCAGAGTTGGAACATTCGCTTTCATGAAATGATCAAAGAGTTTGGGTTTATGCAGACTTATGGAGAAGCCCGCGTTTACAAGAAAGTGAGTGGGAGCTCTGTGGCATTTTTCATATTATATGTGGATGACATACTATTGATGAGAAATGATATAGAACTTTTGGACATCATAAAGGCCTACTTGAATAAGTGTTTTTCAATGAAATACCTTGGAGAAGCTGCTTACATATTAGGCATCAAGATCTATAGAGATAGATCGAGACGCCTCATAGGTCTTTCACAAAGCACATACCTTGATAAGATATTGAAGAGTTCAATATGGATCAGTCCAAGAAGGGGTTCTTGCCTGTATTACAAGGTGTGAAATTGAGCTCGGCTCAATGCCCGACCTCGGTAGAAGATAGAGAAAAGATGAGTGTCATCCCCTATGCCTCAGCCATAGGGTCTATTATGTATGCCATGCTGTGTACCAGACCTGATGTAAACCTTGCCGTAAGTTTGGTAGCAAGGTACCAATGTAATCCCGACATGGAACACTGGGCAGTGGTCAATAATATCCTGAAGTACCTGAAAAGGACTAAGGATATGTTTCTCGTTTATGGAGGTGACGAGGAGCTCGTCGTAAAGGGTTACGTCGATGCTAGCTTCGACACAGATCTGGATGACTCCAAGTCACAAACCGGATACGTGTATATTTTGAATGGTGGGGCAGTAAGCTGGTGCAGTAACAAGCAAAGCATCATGACGGGATCTACATGTGAAGCGGAGTACATGGCAACCTCGGAGGCAGCACATGAAGCAATCTGGATGAAGGAGTTCATTACCGACCTAGGAGTTATTCCCAATGCGTCGAGGCCGATGACTCTCTTCTGTGACAACACTGGAGCTATTACCCTTGCCAAGGAGCCCAGGTTTCACAAGAAGACCAGGCACATCAAGCGTCGCTTCAACTCCATTTGTGAAAATGTTCAAGATGGAGACATAGATATTTGCAAAGTGCATACGGATCTGAATGTCGCAGATCCGTTGACTAAACCTCTTCCACGAGCAAAACATGATCAACACCAGAACTCTATGGGTGTTCGATTCATCACAGTGTAACTAGATTATTGACTCTAATGCAAGTGGGAGACTCGTGGAAATATGCCCTAGAGGCAATAATAAAATGGTTATTATTATATTTCCTTTTTCATGATAATTGTCTATTGTTCATGCTATAATTGTATTAACCGGAAATCGTGATACATGTGTGAATACATAGACCACAACATCTCCCTAGTGAGCCTCTAGTTGACTAGCTCGTTGATCAACAGATGGTCATGGTTTCTTGACTATGGACATTGGATGTCATTGATAACGGGATCACATCATTAGGAGAATGATGTGATGGACAAGACCCAATCCTAAGCATAGCACAAGATCGTGTAGTTCGTTTGCTAAAGCTTTTCTAATGTCAAGTATCATTTCCTTAGAGCATGAGATTGTTTAACTCCCGGATACCGTAGGGGTGCTTTGGGTGTACCAAACGTCACAACGTAACTGGGTGACTATAAAGGTGCACTACAGGTATCTCTGAAAGTGTCCGTTGGGTTGGCACAAATCGAGACTGGGATTTGTCACTCCGTATGACGGAGAGGTATCTCTGGGCCCACTCGGTAATGCATCATCATAATGAGCTCAATTTGACCAAGTAGTTGGTCACGGGATCATGCATTACGGAACGAGTAAAGTGACTTGCCGGTAACGATATTGAACGAGGTATTGGGATACCGACGATCTAATCTCGGGCAAGTAACGTACCGATTGACAAAGGGAACAGTATACGGGATTACTTGAATCCTCGACATTGTGGTTCATCCGATGAGATCATCGTGGAACATGTGGGAGCCAACATGGGTATCCAGATCCCACTATTGGTTATTGGCCGGAGAGCTGTCTCGGTCATGTCTGCGTGATTCCCGAACCCGTAGGGTCTACACACTTAAGGTTCGATGACGCTAGGGTTATAGGGAAGATTTGTATATGTGATTACCGAATGTTGTTCGGAGTCCCGGATGAGATCCCGGATGTCACGAGGAGTTCCGAAATGGTCCAGAGGTGAAGATATATATATGGGAAGTCATCATACAGTCACCGGAAGTTTTTGGGGGTATACCAGTATTGTATCGGGAACACCGGAGGGGTTCCAGGGGTCCACCTGCCCCGGAGGGCCTTATGGGCTGTAGGTGGAAGGGAACCAGCCCCTAAGTGGGCTGGGCGCCATCCCCCTAGGGTCCATGCGCCTAGGGTTGGGGGGAACCCTAAGGGGGGCGCCCCCTTACTTGGGGGGAAAGCCCCCTCCCCCTTGACCGCCCCCCTCTAGATCTCATATAGAGGGGCCGCCCCCCTTCCCCCTTCTCCCTATAAATAGAGGGGTGGAGGGAGGGCTGCAACACCACATCCAAGGCGCAACCCCTCCCCTCCCCAACACCTCTCCTCCTCCGCGTGAGCTTGGCGAAGCCCTGGCGGAGAACTGCGACTCCATCACCACCATGCCGTCGTGCTGCTGTTGGAGCCATCTTCCTCAACCTCTCCCTCCTCCTTGCTGGATCAAGGTGCGGGAGACGTCACCGGGCTGCATGTGTGTTGAACGCGGAGGTGTCGTTGTTCGGCGCTAAGATCGGAATCCACCGCGATCTGAATCGCTTCGAGTACGACTCCTTCATCCATGTTCTCGCAACGCTTCCATCTCGGAATCTTCAAGGGTATGAAGATGCACTCCCCTCTTTCTCGTTGTTACTTACTCCATAGATTGATCTTGGTGATGCGTAGAAAAATTTCAAATTCTGCAACGATCCCCAACATTGGAGAGGTATGAAAGAATTCATGAGGCGACGTTTTGTTCCCAAGAACTATTGAAGAGATATGTATAACAAGTTGGAGTGGCTCTCTCAAGTCAATATGAGTGTTGATGAATATTACAAGGAGATGGAGTTGCTTATGATACATACAGGGACAACAGAGGATCCGTAGGCAACCATGGCATGTTTCTTTAATGGACTAAATGTTGAGGGGCAGGATCGTGTTGAGATGGTGGTCTACTACAACATACAAGATCTTGTGCACCAAGATGTGCGTGCAGAACAGCAGATTAAGCGACGCCAAGTTAGCACAGTTCGCAGTACCACTTTGAACACATGGCGATGCTCGCAGCATAAGGGTGAGGATGTCGGCCCTAGCTCCAGGACGACAACATCAAATGGCTCTCATGGTTCTGTGCAAAAGGATGCTTCAAACTCAGGACTTTTGAGGGTTGATTCTAGTGTGCAGTCGACCACACATACTAGTGGCATAGAGTGTTTCAAGTGTGAAGGAAGGGGACGTATGAGGCATGAATGTCCTAATGAGAAAAGAGTGTTGCTCACAAAAGATGGTTATGCATCCGCGAGTGATGAAGATGCAGTTTCTGACACTTCTAGTGGAAAATTTGAAGATGCTGAAAAGGTGACTGCTAGTTTTGAAGCTGCCGAATCATATCCATCCTTAATGGTGCAGCGAGTGCAAGAGGATCGTATCGAGGATAAAGGACAGCGTTGGAATATTTTTCAGTCTCAGTGCAAAATCAACGACACCAATTGCAAGTTGATTATCGATGGTGGAAGCTACACCAATGCGGTCAGCAGAGGATTGGTGGAGTCTTTAGGATTACATGTGTGGAAACATCCACAGCCCCATCGTGTCGAGTGGATGCATCACACTGGAAATCTGAAGGTTACACACAAGGTGCGCATTAATTTTTCGATTGGCGACTGTACTGATATGGTGATATGTGATGTTTTTCCAATGAATGCATGACACCTATTGTTGGGAAGTCCATGGCAATATGATTGTGGTGCCACACATGACGGGAGATCCAACATTTATTCATTTTGGAATAATGGTAAACGACATGTGCTGCGACAAATGTTTGCTAATGCCATCAAGGTAGATGTTAATGTTTCTCCTCGGAAAAATATTGCAACGCTTGTTTCGAAACTGAGGCCGGCTTCGATTCAAGAGGGAGAGGATGATGTGCCCATCAATGCCGCCATTATCCTTCCTGCTGCTGGTTTACTCGGCCCGGCTCCAAGTATTGGACAAGAACCATGTGCGACCCCGAACATGTTACAACTTGGCTCTTTTTTTTGAGATTTCATCAGTCGAGTCTAAGAAGGACACGGTGAAGCCAAACTTCAGAACTCCGCCGAGGTGAAATAATATTGGGCTTTTCATGTACGGTAAAGTAGTCCCAGGCGTGCAAGCAACCAAGTTTATTTTAGTTTAGGCTTGTGATCAGCGTGGCCGGAGAGATTAATTAGTTTCAAAATTAAAGAGTACTAGTTTAGAAAATTCATCCACATATAAGTTAGTTGGCTAGCTTAAATAAATATCTCTCCGAGATGTAAAAGGAGATGATTGTTTTTTTTAGGTTAGTTTCAGTTAGAGTTTTGCACGGCCGTACGTACGGCTAGTGGGAGTCGCTATTATATAAGGTATCCTGAGTGAGTTAGATCAGGGGGTCGGTTTTGGAAAGTTTAGTTGAACAAAGAACACGGAACATCTCGAGTGGAGAGGCACCAACGATGAGTTTTTGCAATCCTTCATGATTGGGGATTTGTTGCTGCTGCGCCGCCGTGGCTAACCTTGGGTTAATTTTGGTGCAAGTCTATTCCTTTGGTTTTTTGATATCTCCTTTGATCCAAAGGCCCTTCTTCTTCTTCTACATCTGCTATTTATTTTCTATGACTATCGCTACTCGTTGTTGTTTTGCAAGTACCGTCAAGGATCGGACCTACCAGTGACTCGTCGTCTAGCCGAGTCACCATCACGAGGGGTCCTGGCGCATGGACCTGCTCCGCCCCTATTTCCTCCCGGCGGATGTCGACATCATCACTAGCATCCGCACGTCTACCCGCGTCACCGAGGATATTATTGCATGGGCACCAGAGAGGAACGGTATCTTAACCGTTCGGTCCGCCTACCGCCTGGCCATGGACGAGCGCGAGCGTCCTTCGACTTCCGCCATGAGCAGGGCACCGGATGATCGTTGCGCCATCTGGAAGATCATATGGGGTGCCCTGCTCCCCCTAAGGTACGCGTGGTCGCTTGGAGAGTCGTCACCAACTCACTTGCTACTTGGGCGAATAAAGCCTTGCGACACCTCGAGCTTACTGACATATGCCCCCTGTGTGGTGTTGAGCGCGAGGATGTATTCTGCTTTGCAGGTGTCCCCTGGCAAGAGAGCTCTCGCGAGTTATGGCCTTGGACTGGAACATCCCCAAGGTGGAGGCCATCGTCAACACTGGCCCAGAGTGGATCTTTTCACTACTGGACCCCTTGGATGAGACGGCGAGACTGGTGGTTCTCATGACCATGTGGAGAGTATGGCATGTCTGGAATGAGATCACACACGACAAGGCGCCGCCCACTGCCGAAGCCTCTCGACGCTTTTTGCACGGATACATCAACTCACTCCTGTGCATACAACAACATCTTGATGGTAACCTAGAGAAGGGAACATGGCGGTCCTGCCTTCACCACCACGCGCTCTAGAAAGTACGATGCCCAAGGTGCACGCACGCTAGGTACCCCCCCCCCCCCAACCGGGATGGGTTAAGTTGAACACGGATGGGAGCTACATAGTGGCCACAGGTGTGGCGGGAGGAGGTATGATCATGCGAGATGACAGAGGCGAGATCATCTACAGCGCATGTAGGGAGCTACGCATATGCGATAACGCTTTGGAGGCGGAGCTAGCAGCATGCAGAGAAGGCTTGGAGCTGGCCTTGCACCGATCCAACCTACCTATTCTGGTAGAGTTGGATAGCGCGGAGGCGGTGTCGATGATTACAACACATGAGATGGATAGATCGTCACATCGTGCAGTTGTAGCGGAGATTCGTAGATTGGCTGGAAGGCGATGCTAGGGAGATCTCTTTTACTATTTGTAGCCGTCAGCAGAACATGATTAGTCATGAGCTGGCCGCTTATGGCCGTAGCACTCCGCGCACAGCAGTCTGGCTTACTGCCGGGATGGACTTTGTTGTAAACCTGGGTCTCACTGAGAAGCCTCCTTGAGTAATGAGAATTTCTTTCCCCTCCGCAAAAGAAAAAAAAGAAACACATTAGCATGTGATTTAATTTCGTAGATCTCGGCAGGGTAAATTCAACAGTGAAAACAATTCGAGATTTAAACACACGGTTTAAAATATAAAGCATTCTGAATAACAAATCAACAAAAGAAGAAGAACTCCTGGATTACGGCAAGTAGCGCACATGCACCGCGTCATTTGTCAACTCTGAAAAGATGACTGTGAACTTTGTAAGCGGTACCTTTTAATTAGTGATCTTGGATTAATACGACGGTCTTTGTGCGTGGACGATATCCGCTTGAAATGGACGCCCCGACACGCGCCACTCTACGGGGAAATTAGTTCCGTCTTAGCATAATCTAGTTTCCCAAGCTTTTTACGTACTACAATCATCCACCTCAGTTGTGCGCAGTGCATGCCGCCAACGTGGTACCATATACATTGCCGTTCCTAGCGGTCCCATGCTTAATGATTCGACCGACGTGACCATCAGTTTAGTCCGCCCGGCACCCGCACCCCAGAGAGATGAGATGACGACGACATGATACGATGGCCTTGTATTATTGTTAACTAAACGGTGCGCCAATGCGTGGCGCCATCAAGCCTTTAAAGCTGCCACGTCCACCGCTCACGCTTTCACATCCTCGATCTCATTTCGCGCATTTCTTCCGTGTCATATGATCATCGGCACCTGCGCTAGTGATAGTACAAAGACTAATTAACACGATCGACGCAACATTAGAAATGTGGCCCAGCACGACACATGCTCGGCGTTTGTCTCATGTACAACTAAACAATACGATCTCCGTCCAGAATGGACGGTCGGTCGTGCACCGGTTCCCTTTTTTTTAGATTTTTTAATAATAGTACGAATCAACTGCTCCCCCTTACCACCTAACATTACAAGGTGCAAGTGATTAGTGAGTAGTGACAGTGAGGTCCACTTGGCGATCAACTACGTCGATCCGGCCCAAAGTGGTTAGCCTGTAGCGATTACGTGATTAACCTTGCGCGTTTGCTCCAGCTCGTTTTGTCTGCGCGGGCACTAGCTCGTGAAATGAATGGGAGGTTCATACTACGTAGTACATTCAGTGCACGCGGATATACCCCGAAATCAACGTTTCTTCCGTTTCCAGGAATTCGGGGTATATCCGCGTGCACTGAATGTACTACGTAGTATGAACGGGGTGCTATAACTTGGTGAGCAGCGATACGGTGTGTCTAGTCACAAACGATTCGTGAAGCAACAGAAGGAGAAAGAAAACGGGCGGGGGCAGGTAGCGATCGCGCGCGCGAGGTAGAGAGCAGAGAGCAGAGAGCAATCATGCATACCAAAGCAATGGAGCAGCGCAAAACGGCTCTGTCCTATCACTCGCGACTACCGTTGACTTGGCTTTGAGTGCTTAGCAAAACTAAGAGCATCTACAACCGATCTCTCAAGCCTGCCCCATACGCCCGGGCCGGCCGACCAATCGCTGCCCGGTCCTGATCTTTTTATCCAGACGGACTTCTCAAATGACCCTTTTAAATGGCCGGGCTGACCGACATCCCCATATCCAGCCTAAATATGAGGCGGATATAGGGGCGCCCGTGCGCGCCCGCCACGTTGGGCCCGACAGCCCGACCCCACCCCAAATCGCATCAAATCCACCCCGAAGACTAGCCGGATCCATTTGTTATCTCCTCTCTTCTCCCTCCTCCGCGCCGTCCGTCTCGTGCTCCGCCGCCGTGCCCACTGCGCATATGTTCCCAAGCTCTCCGCCGCCAGCTCCGGAAGAGCGCTCCCGTCCTCGCCACGGGGGACGTCGTCACCGGCCCGGACGCCATCGTGATACGTCCGGCACCTCTCCAGCTCCGCCTTGCACTTGATGTGTTCGACACATTGACTGACCGAAATTATTGTGATTTTGTTAGGTAAATGATGGATTCACATGCTTCGTCGGATGAGGAGTATGGACCGACGGAACTTGACCAAATGATTCAAGGTGAGTTCTTCAATTCATCGGATTCGGACATACTCATGAGCATGCAAGAGGAAATGGACTGGGAAGTGGAGCATACTCTCAACTTCAAGGGCTCAATCAAGGGAGAAGAGTGATTAACCGGAACAGGGTATCCGAAGCAAAACTACTGCACAATGACTACTTTGCTCCCACACCTGCTTTCCCGGATGATCCATGGTTTCATCGCCGTTTTCGCATGCGGAAACCATTGTTTTTGCGCATTGTGGAGGGAGTGGAGGCACATGACGACTACTTCAAGCTCAGAAGGGATTGCTGCGGCCAACTCTCTTTATCGGCCAAGCAGAAGTGCAGGGATGCTTTGAGGATGCTTGCACTTGGTACTGCTGCAGACACCGTTGGTGAGATGGTCAGGATGGGGGAGAGCACGTGCCTGAGGACTACTGTCAAATTTTCCCGCACCATGGTTGAGGTGTTTGGACCTGAGTATCTCAGAGAACCAAATGCGCAAGACACGGAGAAGTTGTTGCCATTGGAGAGGCAAGGGGGTTTCCAGGAATGCTCGGATCAATTGATTGCATGCATTGGCAATGGAAGAACTGCCCCAAAGGTCTGTGGGGAATGTATCAAGGTCACACAAGAGAGGCCACCATCATACTAGAAGCGGTGGCATCACATGACTTATGGATTTGGCATGCTTTCTTTGAAATGCCCGGTTCTCACAATGACATCAACGTGCTTCAACGATCTCCAATGTTCAGGAGGCTTTGCAATGGGGAATCACCGCCGTGCAACTACACCGTCAACGGCCGGGACTACAACATGGGGTACTATCCTGTCGATGATATTTATCCTTAGTTGCGGCGTTTGCGAAGACCATATCCGAGCTGCCTGGCAATAAACAGAGCTACTTTGAACCAATGTAGGAAGCGGCTAGGAAGGACATGGAGAGGGCATTTGGTGTGCTTCGGGCTCGTTGGGGAATTGTGCGGAGCGCTGCAATGATGTGGAAATCATAAACATTGTGGCAGCTGATGGCATGTTGTGTTATTCTGCACAACATGATTGTCGATGATGAGGGTGATGGTGCAGACCAAACCCATGATTTTGAGGCACCTGGAGAACAAGTTGAAATCCCGAAAGATCAAGATGTGGCTCAGCTTATGAACTTTCTGCAGATGCATCAGAATCTTCGAGATCAGTAGGTGCACAGGCAACTACTCAATGATCTTGTGGAGCACATGTGGACCCACAATGGCAACTAAGGAGGCAATGCTTCAGTTTGACACTTCAAACAAATTTTATGTAAACGCTATCTAGCTTGATACCAACATTTGCTATTTACGTGCCACATTGTGTTGCATGATCGACGTGCATGTATTTGCATGGATTTGAGAGTCCAGATTTAAGATATGTGGATGCACGGAAGGAAATATGAGGGCACGTTCGGATGTGCCCGCGGGCGTTTAAGGGTCCCGATTTGCCAAGTTTGGTTGTAGATGCTCTAAGAGCATCTAGCTGAACTTAGCAAATCTTTCTCCTTATACGCCCACGCCCACGGGTGCGTTCGGAGGCATCTGTAGATAGCGTTGGACGGTCTTTTATTTGGCCTGCCGGACAGTCACACACCCCAAATTCAAACCCTTAAACTCATGAAAATGCATGCACTTCCATCATACATGTGAATGTCACGTGTAAATAAACATTTTTTGATAGCGAAAATACATTGTTCGAACATAAAATTTGCTTTAGGTGCCCAATTCAAATATTAGCTCTTTGGTTTTTATTGTGGACCCACATATGCTCCACAATATCATTGAGTAGCTACGCATGCACCTGATGATCTAGAAGATTTGTATGCATCTGCAGGAAAATTATAAGTTGGTCTACATCTTGATCTTCCGGGATGTGGACTTGTTCCCGAGTTGTTTCGAAGTCACTGGTTGGGGCTACCCCATCTCTCTCATCCTCGACAATCATATTGTGCCAAATGACACAACATGTCATCGGCTTCCACAAAAGTCTCTGATTCCCGCATCATTGCAGCTCCGCGAACAATTCTCCAATGAGGTTGAAGCACTCTGAATGCCCTCTCCACATCCTTGTTATTGGCATAATATGAAGACCCACACAGATCATGGATTAAACATAACAAAATCTCACAAGAACTAACAAATTACAAGAAAATTTTTTGGGCTATTTTTGTGGGGATTTTTGAATTGGCACAAAAACACACAAAATTAGGCTAGAAAATGGTGGGGGAGACTCCAAATTCATGATCAACGTGGCTCTAGATACAAGATGTTGTAGGGTGGAGACCCTAAGTGGAGATATTTCACGAATTGGAGGGGGAATCCACGAAGAACGCGAAGAACACGAAAAACAAGAGGGGAAATCACAAGAGGAACACTCAAGAACAAGCCCAATCACACATACATTAGACTAGCAACACATAGATCCATAAGATACATGAACAACAAAGGGAAAATAGCACAAGGTAAAGTTCATCCCAAATCTCAAAGGGAGATGAGGTCTTGATGATCCTATGATGGGGATCCTTCCCTAGACGGGGTCTTGAATCCACTAGGGATCTTCTCCTAGGAGGTCTTTATCTCTAAGGGAGAAGGTAGATAGGAGCAAAGCTCTCAAGATCATATTGTTGGGAAATGTAGCATGCAATTTCAAAAAAATTCCTACGCTCACGCAAGATCTATCTAGGAGATGCATAGCAACGAGAGGGGGAGAGTGTGTTCACGTACCCTCATAGATCGAAAGCGGAAGCGTTTGGTTAACGCGGTTGATGTAGTCGAATGTCTTCTTGTTCCGACCGATCGAGTACCGAACGTACGTCACCTCCGAATTCTACACACGTTCAACCCTATGACGTCCCTCGAGATCTTGATCCAGTAGAGGGTCGAAGGAGTAGATGAGTTACGTCAACACGACGGCATGGTGACGGTGATGGTGATGTGATCCGTGCAGGGCTTCGCCTAAGCACCGCGAGAATATGACCGGAGGCGTAAACTGTGGAGGGGGGCGCCGCACACGGCTTGGAGCAATTGGTGTGTCTTCTAGCCCCCCCCCCCCCCGTACATAAAGGAGGAAGGGAGAGGAGGCCAAACCTAGTCGCACCCCGAGTGGGAGGAGTCCCACTTTGGCTCCTAGTAGGATTCGGCCCCCCTTCCTTTTACCGGAGGAGGAAAGGGGGAAGGAGAGGGGTAGGAGAAGGAAAGGGGGGCGCCGCCCCCTTCCCTAGTCCAATTCGGTATCCTCCCTTGTGGGGGGCGCGCCAGCCCCTTGTGGGCTGGTTATCCTCCCTACTATGGCCCATATGGCCCATATCTTTCCCCGGGGGGTTCCGGTAACCCCTCCGGTACTCCGGTATTTACCCGATACATTCTGGAACCCTTTCGGTGTCCGAATACTACCTTACAATATATCAATATTTACCTCTCGACCATTTCGAGACTCCTCGTCATGTCTATGATCTCATCCGGGACTCGGAGCAACCTTTGGTCACCAAAACACATAACTCATATAATACATATCGTCATCGAACGTTAAGCGTGCGGACCCTACGGGTTCGAGAACTATGTAGACATGACCGAGACACCTCTCTGGTCAATAACCAATAGCAGAACCTGGATTCTCATATTAGTTCCCACATATTCTACGAAGATCTTTATCGGTCGAACCGCTATGTCAACATACATTATTCCCTTTGTCATTGGTATTTTACTTGCCCAAGATTCGATTGTCGGTATCTTCATAGCTATTTCAATCTCGTTACCGGCAAGTCTCTTTACTTGTTCTGTAATGCATCATCCTGCAAGTAACTCATTAGTCACATTGCTTGCAAGGCTTCATATGTTGTGCATTACCGAGAGGGCCCAGAGATACCTCTCCAACACTCGGAGTGACAAATCCTAATCTCGATCTATGCCAACCCAACAAACACCTTCGGAGATACCTGTAGAGCATCTTTATAATCACCTAGTTACGTTGTGACGTTTGATAGCACACAAGGTATTCCTCCGGTGTCCGGGAGTTGCATAATCTCATAGTCGAAGGAATATGTATTTGACATGAAGAAAGCAGTAGCAATAAAACTGAACGATCATTATGCTATGCTAATGGATGGGTCTTGTCCATCACATCATTCCCCTAAAGATGTGATCCCGTTCATCAAATGACAACACATGTCCATGGCTAGGAAACTTAACCATCTTTGATCAACGAGCTAGTCAAGTAGAGGCATACCAGGGACACGGTGTTTTGTCTATGTATTCACACATGTATCAAGTTTCCAGTTAATACAATTCTAGCATGAATAATAAACATTATCATGAATAAGGAAATATAAAATAACAACTTTATTATTCCCTCTAGGGCATATTTCCTTCACATATCATGTACTTTGATAACCTTAACAAATGGTCTAGGTACGGAATATATAGGTAGGCGAAGGAGGGGGACGAAGTGGAGGCCCAAACAGCAGCTCTCGGTCGACCATCCTGATGGGCCCGTGTGCATGGGGTAAGTTGGGCCCGTGCGCATGGGGTCCTGTGTGCACGGTACACGCCCATGCGCATGAGGTGCTACAGCAGCCCGGGCCCGTGGCAAAGGGAACATCACATGATGACCAAAGGTTCACTCGAATATCATTCGTGTAATCATAGGTACCTACATGGATGTCCATGGTTCCGTTATCGGTCATTGAACGAAGGGGTTTCATTCATGTCTATGGTTTACCGAACCTACGGGGTCAGAAGCTTAAGGTAGTCATGATCGGTTGAGTATTAGTGGAACGGGACTAATGAGAATATATTTGTGGAATTGTTTCATTAATATCCGGAATAGTTCTGAGAGGTTCCCGAAGCGTTTCAGGATCACCGAAAGGGTTTCTCTGAATATCGGGTAATATCGGGTATTATCGATTAATATATATAGGAGGAAAATGTTTCCGGGATGTTAAATTATATCTATAATACTCTGAAAATGTTTAAAGTATTTTATATTTAATTTAAATATCAATGGGCCTAAAAATGCCAAGAGGTGGAAGGCAACTTGGGCCAAAAATGCCCAAGTATGAAAGTGCCTCCCTTTCCTAAGGAAGGGGGCCGACCAAAGGGGAGGGACTTTTCCTCCCTTTGTGGCACCCCTCCCGTCCCCTCCTAACCTATATAAACTAGAGGATTTCCACCCTTTGAACATACAAGTTTTGGGAGCCTCCTCTAGTTGATCTAGTTCTAGTTCTATTTGGTCCTAGACTAATTAGAGCTAGCCCTAGCCACCTCTAATGCTCCTAATTGGAAGCCCTGTGTGGTTCTAATCTCCTCCCTCTAATTCTCTGGTGACGATTAGCTTTGGACGGCGAAGCACTGCCGGATCATGAATACCATACGCTTGTAACCAAGTAGAGAGGTCGTGCTTTCGGTCTTCAGTTCGCGGGATATCGTTCGAGGGCGGTTCGCGGGATCGTCGTCAATGTTCGAGGGACTTCAAGTACAATCTACACTGACTGGTCTACTTATGCTGCACTCTGGAGTCGGTAACGATCGTTGATCACAACCCATTATGCATCTTCATATTGTTCTTGGGTGATCGTAGGTGCGATTTTCTTTGTTTTCTATTATGTTTCCCGACAGTGGCATCATGAGCTGGTTTATGAGTAGATGTAGGTTGTGATCTAGATCACATCTGATATGCGAGGGTTGATGTTCTTGCTATGTGTAAGGGCATTTTTATCCCTTAGTAGTTTTGGTGATTGATGACAATACGTTTGCGGACTAATCGTGTGCATTGAGCTTTTTCAGTTTATCTAATATAAGAGCTCTTTACAATTGTTACCCCTCGAGGACTTCACTTTAGACGGATTATTTTCCTTCATTTCTTTTCGGTGGAATTGAGTCATAGGGATAATCGTTCTATCAAGAGGGGATCCGTTTCGGAAGAGTATGGGTGGAATCATCACGTTCACATTCTCCTTGCACCCTCGCCTTCTTCCTACTTCTTTGGAGTTTCTGTGTTGTGCAAAACAAGGGGTGTCTTGTGCTAAGCGGTAGTACCGTTGTCAGGGCGGTAGTACCGCCTATCGGCGGTAGTACCGCTTGTTAGTGCCGCCGGTACTACCGCCCCCTGCTATGGTCTTGATTTTTCATGTCGAGTTTCCATAAAGGACCAGGCAGGGGAGGGGTAGTAGGGAGGGCAGTAGGGCGCGGTAGTACCGCTCCTACTTCCGCTCCAACTGCCACTCAGCTCACTACCCTCCCCTGTTTTCCAGTGGCTGTAGAAAGCGGCAGTACCGCCTATGGGCGGTAGTACCGCCCTTAGGTCGGTAGTACCGCCCTAGTGCGTGTACTTCCCTTCCCCCAGCCCTGGCTACCCTATGCCTGCTTGCCACAGCGGTAGTACCATTGTGGCAGCAGTACTACCGCTCCTGCAGCGGTAGTACTGCCCAAATGCAGGCTGCGGGCTGCATAACGGTTGGATGTGTCCCCCCACTATATAAAGGGGTCTTCTTCTCCAAGAAGATTTACCTCTTCCATCCCAAAACTCCATTGTTGCTCCAAGCTCCATTTTCACCCGATCTCTCTCCCTAGCCAATCGAACTTGTTGATTTTCTAGGGATTGGTTGAGAAGGCCCCGATCTACACTTCCACCAAGAGAAATTTGATTCCCCCACTAATCCCTTGCGGATCTTATTACTCTTGGGTGTTTGAGCACCCTAGACGGTTGAGGTCACCTCGGAGCCATAGTCCATTGTGGTGAAGCTTTGTGGTGTCGTTGGGAGCCTCCAATTAAGTTGTGGAGATTGCCCCAACCTTGTTTGTAAAGGTTCGGTCGCCGTCTCCAAGGGCCCCAATAGTGGAATCACGGCATCTCGCATTGTGTGAGGGCGTGAGGAGAATACGGTGGCCCTAGTGGCTTCTTGGGGAGCATTGTGCCTCCACACCGCTCCAATGGAGACGTACTTCCCCTCAAAGGGAAGGAACTTCGGTAACACATCCTCGTCTTCATCGGTTCCACTTTTGGTTATCTCTCACCTTTACTTGTGCAAGCTATATTGTGTTCTATCCTTGCTTGCTTGTGTGATTATTGTTGTTGCATCATATAGGTTGCTCACCTAGTTGCATATCTAGACAACCTACTTTGATGCAAAGTTAAATTTGGTAAAGAAATGTTAAAAAATGTTAGTTTCCTATTCACACCCCCCTCTAGTCAACTATATCGATCCTTTCACTATGCCTCCCACGAGTGTTGCTTCGGTTCAGTTCATCGGCAAAATGATGTAGTTTTGCTATAAGGTTCTGACACTCGATCGGCTCTGGCTGTTGTGATCTGCTAACAGTTCCTTGGGCTACATCATGTCAAGAATAGTGAACTGACGCGTACACAAGACGGTGACGAAGATGGATGATCTTCTAGGGGGTCACGCGTAATGACGATGTGTAGTGTGGGGGACGAGACTTTTTATTAAGTCTTTATTTCACACACCCCGAAACTTCATCTAGCATCAAGAACATTGCCTTGTTGTGCTTGCGTAGGTAGCTAGTCTTAACTATTAAAACTGGTTAACCGTGTAACTAAAATTCTGCTAAAACTGATTAGAGGACGTCTAACTTGGTTTTGCAGGGTTTGCATATGATGTGGTATAGCCTTCGTCATGATAATGAGTTTATGTATGAGATGGTTATATGTTGTAATGTTAAGTGGCCTGCGCGTCACGACATGATGGCTGGAGCCACGGGATTGCCACCTTAATGTAAATATCGTAGAGATAGGTTACAGGTGATGGTGGCAAAACATATTCGGAGGACCCCCACGATGAGAAGGTGTACCAGGCGCAGTACAAGGAGCTATAATTTCGTGCCACAACAGAATTTCAGGTTTTGGTGTCACGATAACATTTTCTGGAACGGTCGCCACAAGAACGTTTTCGGAGATTGCCGCCACGACAATGTTTTTGAAACAGTTGCCTTGGTACCGAAATATTGGCCGTCACGTCGCTTCAACTAGAGATTGAAGATGATTATGGAGGACTTCCAGCGCCCAGGGCTATACCATATCATGCTATTATGAATTGCCTGAGATGCTTATCCTTTTGTTGTTTGCACCCTTTCATTGCGTAGTAGTCAATTATTAGGGTTATCTCTCACAGTATCAAGTCAAAAGGCGCTCTTCCAGTGTTACAACCATTGTTCTCATACATGGATCCTATCTCAGATTTTATGACCTCAAGCCATTTTGCGGAATCTGGGCTCATCATCGCTTCCTCATAGTTCGTAAGTTCGTCATGGTCAAAGTAACATGACCTCCAGAATAGGATTAATGTACCACTCTAGTGCGGATCTTACTCTGGTTGACCTACAAGGTTCGGTAGTTACTTGATCTGAAGTTTCATGATCAATATCATCAACTTCCTCACTAATTGGTGTAGTCGTCACAGGAACCGGTTTCTGTGATGAACTATTTTCCAATAAGGGAGAAGGTACAATTACCTCATCAAGTTCTACTTTCCTCCCACTCACTTCTTTCGAGAGAAACTCCTTCTCTAGAAAGGATCCATCTTAGCAACGAATAACTTGCCTTTGGATCTGTGATAGAAGGTGTACCCAATAGTTATCTTTGGGTATTCTATGAAGACGCACTTCTCCGATTTGGGTTCGAGCTTATCAGGTTGAAACTTTTTTCACATAAGCATCGCAGCCCCAAACTTTAAGAAACGACAACTTTTTCTTGCCAAACCACAGTTCATAAGGCGGCATCTCAACGGATTTTGATGGTGCCCTATTTAAAGTGAATGCAGCTGTCTCTAATGCATAATCCCATAATGATAGTGGTAAATCGATAAGAGACATCACAGATCGCACCATATCCGCGGTTACGACGTTCGAACACACCATAACGCTGTGGTGTTCCATGTGGCGTGAGCTGTGAAACTATTCCACATTGTTTTATATGAAGGCCAAACTCGTAACTCAAATATTCTTCTCCATGGTCAGATCGTAGAATTTTATTTTCTTGTTACGATGATTCTTCACTTCACTCTGAATTTCTTTGAACATTTCAAAATTTTCAGACTTGTGTTTCATTAAGTAGATATACACATATCTCCTCAAATCATCTCTGAAGGTCAGAAAAATAATGATACTCGCCACGAGCATCAACACTCATTGGATCGCATACATCGGTATGTATTATTTTCAATAAATCAGTAGCTCGTTCCATTGTTCCGAAGAACGGAGTTTTAGTCATCTTTCCCAAAAGGCACGGTTCGCAAGTATCAAATGATTCATAATCAAGTGTTTCCAGAAACCCATCGGCATGGAGTTTCTTCATGCGCTTTACACCGATATGACCCAAACGGCAGTGCCACAAATAAGTTGCACTATCATTATCAACTTTGCATCTTTTGGCACAAATATTATGAATATGTGTATCACTACGATCGAGATCCAACAAACTATTTTCATTGGGTGTATGACCATTGAAGGTTTTATTCATATAAACAGAACAACAATTATTCTCTGACTTTAAATGAATAACTGTATTGCAATAAACATGATCAAATCATATTCATGCTCAACGCAAACGCCAAATAACATTTATTTAGGTTCAACACTAATCTCGAAAATATAGGGAGTGTACGATGATGATCATATCAATCTTGGAACTACTTTCAACAAACATCGTTACTTCACCCTTAACTAGTATATGTTTATTCTGTAACTCCTGTTTCGAGTTACTAATCTTAGCAACCAAACAAGTATTAAATACTCAGGGGCTACTATAAACACTAGTAAAGTACACATTAATAACCTGTATATCAAATATACCCTTGTTCACTTTGCCATCCTTCTTATCCACCAAATATTCAGGGCATTTCCGCTTCCAGTGACCATTTCCTTTGCAGTAGAAGCACTTAGTTTCAGGCTTCGGTCCAGCTTTGGGCTTCTTCACGGGAGTGACAACTTGCTTGCCATTCTACTTGAAGTTCCCATTCTTTTCCTTTGCCATTTTCTTGAAACTAGTGGTCTTATCAATCATCAACACTTGATGCTCTTTTCTTGATTTCTACCTTCGTCGATTTCCGCATCACGAAGAGCTCGGGAATCATTTTCGTCATCCCTTGCATTATAGTTCATCACAAAGTTCCAGTAACTTGGTGATGGTGACTAGAGAACTCTGTCAATCACTATATTATCTGGAAGATTAACTCCCACTTGATTCAAGTGATTGTAGTACTTAGGCAATCTAAGCACTTGCTCACTAGTTGAGAAATTCTCCTCCATCTTTTAGCTATAGAACTTGTTGGAGACTTCATTTCTCTCAACTCGGGTATTTTCTTGAAATATTAACTTCAACTCCTGGAACATCTCATATGGTCCACGACGTTCAAAACGTCTTTGAAGTCCCGATTCTAAGCTATTAAGCATGGTGCACTTAATTATCAAGTAGTCATCATATTGAGCTAGCCAAACGTTCATAACGTCTGCATCTGCTCCTGCAATAGGTCTGTCTCCTAGCGGTGCATCAAGGACATAATTCTTCCATGCAGCAATGAGGACAATCCTCAGATCACGGATCCAATCGGCATCATTGCTACTAACATATTTCAACACAATTTTCTCTAGGAACATATCAAAACAAACATATGAAAGCAACAACGCGAGCTATTGATCTACAACATAATTTGCAAAATACTACCAGGACTAAGTTCATGATAAATTTAAGTTCAATTAATCATATTACTTAAGAACTCCCACTTAGATAGACATCCCTCTAATCATCTAAGTGATCACGTGATCCAAATCAACTAAACCATAACCGATCATCACGTGAAATGGAGTAGTTTTCAATGGTGAACATCACTATGTTGATCATATCTGCTATATGATTCACGCTCGACCTTTCAGTCTCAGTGTTCCGAGGCCATATCTGCATATGCCAGGCTCGTCAAGTTTAACCTGGGTATTCTGCGTGTGCAAAACTAGCTTGCACCTGTTGTAGATGGACGTAGAGCTTATCACACCCGATCATCATGTGGTGTCTGGGCACGACAAACTTTGGCAACGGTGCATACTCAGGGAGAACACTTATACCTTGAAATTTAGTGAGAGATCATCTTATAATGCTACCGCCGAACTAAGCAAAATAAGATGTATAAAAGCTAAATATCACATGCAATAAAAAATATGAGACATGATATGGCCATGATCATCTTGCGCCTTTGATCTCCATCTCCAAAGTACTATCATGATCTCTATTGTCACCGGCACGACACCATGATCTCCATCATCTTGATCTATATCAATGTGTCATCACATGGTCGTCTCACCAACTATTGCTATCGCATAGTGATAAAGTAAAGCAATTATTTGGTGCTTGCATCTTATGCAATAAAGAGACAACCATAATGCTTCAGCCAGTTGCCGATAACTTCAACAAAACATGATTATCTCATACAACAATTTATATCTCATCACGTCTTAACCATATCACATCACAACATGCCCTGCAAAAACAAGTGAGACATCCTCTACTTTGTTGTTGCAAGTTTTACGTGGCTGCTACGGGCTGAGCAAGAACCGTTCTTACCTACGCATCAAAACCACAACGATAGTTCGTCAAGTTAGTGCTGTTTTAACCTTCTCAAGGACTGGGCGTAGCCACACTCGGTTCAACTAAAGTTGGAGAAACTAACACCCGCCAGCCACCTGTGTGGAAAGCACGTCGGTAGAACCCGTCTCGCGTAAGCGTACGCGTAATGTCAGTCCAGGCTGCTTCATCCAACAATACCGCCGAACCACAGTATGACATGCTGGTAAGCAGTATGACTTGTATCGCCCACAACTCACTTGTGTTCTACTCGTGCATATAACATCAACGCATAAAACCTAGGCTCTGATACCACTGTTGGGCAACGTAGTAATTTCAAAAAAATTTCTACGCACACGCAAGATCATGGTGATGCATAGCAACGAGAGGGGAGAGTGTGTCCACGTACCCTCGTAGACCGAAAGCGGAAGCGTTAGCACAACACGGTTGATGTAGTCGTACGTCTTCACTTCCCGACCGATCAAGCACCGAAAGCACGGCACCTCCGAGTTCTTGCACATGTTCAGCTCGATGACGTCCCTCAAACTTCGATCCAGCCGAGTGTCGAGGGAGAGTTCCGTCAGCATGACGGCGTAGTGATGATGATGATGTTCTACCGATGCAGGGCTTCGCCTAAGCACCGCTATGATATTATCGAGGAGGACTATGGTGGAGGGGGGCACCGCACACGGCTAAGAGATCAATGATCAATTGTTGTGTGTAGAGGTGCCCCCTACCCCCGTATATAAAGGAGCAAGGGGGAGGGGGCGGCCGGCCAGGAGGGGGCGCGCCAAGGGGGGAGTCCTACTCCCACCGGGAGTAGGACTCCTCCTTCCGTTGTTGGAGTTGGAGAGAAGAAAAGAGGGGGAGAGGAGGAAGGAAAAGGGGGAGGCACCCCTTGTCCAATTCGGACCAGAGGGGGGCTGCGCGCCTCCTTCCTTTCGGCCTCTCTCCTCTATTCCCGTATGGCCCAATAAGGACCATATACTTGTTGGAAATATGCCCTAGAGGCAATAATAAATTAGTTATTATTATATTTCCTTGTTCATGATAATCGTTTATTATCCATGCTATAATTGTATTGATAGGAAACTCAGATACATGTGTGGGTACATAGACAACACCATGTCCCTAGTAAGCCTCTATTTGACTAGCTCGTTGATCAATAGACGGTTACGGTTTCCTGACCATGGACATTGGATGTCGTTGATAACGGGATCACATCATTAGGAGAATGATGTGATGGACAAGTCCCAATCCTAAGCCTAGCACAAAGATCGTAGTTCGTATGCTAAATCTTTTCTAATGTCAAGTATCTTTTCCTTAGACCATGAGATTGTGCAACTCCCAGATACCGTAGGAATGCTTTGGGTGTACCAAATGTCACAACGTAACTGGGTGGCTATAAAGGTGCACTACAGGTATCTCCAAAAGTGTCTATTGGGTTGGCACGAATCGAGACTGGGATTTGTCACTCCGTGTAAACGGAGAGGTATCTCTGGGCCCACTCGGTAGGACATCATCATAATGTGCACAATGTGACCAAGGGGTTGATCACGGGATGATGTGTTACGGAACGAGTAAAGAGACTTGCCGGTAACGAGATTGAACAAGGTATCTGTATACCGATGATCGAATCTCGGGCAAGTACAATACCGCTAGACAAAGGGAATTGTATACGGGATCGATTGAGTCCTTGACATCGTGGTTCATCCGATCAGATCATCGTGGAACATGTGGGAGCCAACATGGGTATCCATATCCCGCTATTGGTTATTGACCGGAGAACATCTCGGTCATGTCTGCATGGTTCCCGAACCGTAGGGTCTACACACTTAAGGTTCGATGATGCTAGGGTTTAAAGGAAGTTTGTATGTGGTTACCGAATGTTGTTCGAAGTCCCGGATGAGATCCCGGACGTCAGGAGGAGTTCCGGATGGTCCGGAGGTAAAGAATTTATATATGGGAAAGTCTGTTTTGGTCACCGGAAAAGTTTCGGGTTTTTTCGACGTAATGTACCGGGACCACCGGGAGGGTCCCGGGGGTCCACACCAAGTGGGGCCACCAACCCCGGAGGGTTGCAATGGGCCAAGTGTGGGAGGGACCAGCCCCAGGTGGGCTGTTGCGCCCCCCACAA
Organism: Triticum aestivum; assembly: GCF_018294505.1. NCBI lineage: Eukaryota > Viridiplantae > Streptophyta > Magnoliopsida > Poales > Poaceae > Triticum > Triticum aestivum. The sequence goes on from NC_057798.1 coordinate 537,658,416, forward strand.
GGGGCCCAAGGCGCAGGGAAGAGTGGAGAGGGGCAAACCATAGGGCAGATGGGCCCTAAGGCCCACCCCAGGTGCGCCTCGCCTCTCTCCCCCTCTAGCCCTCCCAGATGGGATTTGGGGGCTGCCGCCACCCTGGGGAGGGAACCCTAGAGGGGCGCAACACACTCCCCTCCCCCTATAAATAGTGGAGGGTGGGAGGGCAGCCGCACCACAGTTCCTGGCGCAGCCCTCCCCTCTCCAAGTACTCCTCCTCTCCCGCGGTGCTTGGCGAAGCCCTGCAGGATTGCCACGCTCCTCCACCACCACCACGCCGTTGTGCTGCTGCTGGATGGAGTCTTCCTCAACCTCTCCCTCTCTCCTTGCTGGATCAAGGCGTGGGAGACGTCACCGGGCTGTACGTGTGTTGAACGCGGAGGTGCCGTCCGTTCGGCACTAGGATCTCCGGTGATTTGGATCACGACGAGTACGACTCCTTCAACCCCGTTCTCTTGAACGCTTCCGCTTAGCGATCTACAAGGGTATGTAGATGCACTCTCCTTCCCCTCGTTGCTGGTTTCTCCATAGATAGATCTTGGTGACACGTAGGAAAATTTTTGAATTTCTGCTACGTTCCCCAACAGTGGCATCATGAGCTAGGTCTATTGCGTAGATTCTTTGCACGAGTAGAACACAAAGTAGTTGTGGGCGTTGATTTTGTTCAATATGCTTACCGTTACTAGTCCAATCTTGTTTCGACGGTATTGTGGGATGAAGCGGCCCGGACCGACCTTACACGTACACTTACGTGAGACAGGTTCCACCGACTGACATGCACTTGGTGCATAAGGTGGCTAGCGGGTGCCAGTCTCTCCCACTTTAGTCGGAACGGATTCGATGAAAAGGGTCCTTATGAAGGGTAAATAGCAATTGGCATATCACGTTGTGGTTTTGCGTAGGTAAGAAACGTTCTTGCTAGAAACCCATAGCAGCCACGTAAAACATGCAAACAACAATTAGAGGATGTCTAACTTGTTTTTGCAGGGTATGCTATGTGATGTGATATGGCCAAGAAGAATGTGATGAATGATATGTGATGTATGAGATTGATCATGTTCTTGTAATAGGAATCATGACTTGCATGTCGATGAGTATGACAACCGGCAGGAGCCATAGGAGTTGTCTTTATTTATTGTATGACCTGCGTGTCATTGAACAACACCATGTAATTACTTTACTTTATTGCTAACCGGTAGCCATAGTAGTAGAAGTAATAAGTTGGCGAGACAACTTCATGGAGACACAATGATGGAGATCATGATGATGGAGATCATGGTGTCATACCGGTGACGATGATGATAATGGAGCCCCGAAGATGGAGATCAAGAAGGAGCAAAATGATATTGGCCATATCATGTCACTATTTGATTGCATGTGATGTTTATCATGTTTATACATCTTATTTGCTTAGAACGACGGTAGTAAATAAGATGATCCCTCATTAAAATTTCAAGAAAGTGTTCCCCCTAACTGTGCACCGTTGCGAAAGTTTGTCGTTTCGAAGCACCACGTGATGATCGGGTGTGATAGATTCTTATGTTCACATACAATGGGTGTAAGCCAGATTTACACACGCGAAAGACTTAGGTTAACTTGACGAGCCTAGCATGTACAGACATGGCCTCGGAACACAAGAGACCGAAAGGTCGAGCATGAGTCGTATAGTAGATACGATCAACATGAAGATGTTCACCGATGATGACTAGTCCGTCTCACGTGATGATCGGACACGGCCTAGTTGACTCGGATCATGTAATCACTTAGATGACTAGAGGGATGTCTATCTGAGTGGGAGTTCATGAGATGAACTTAATTATCCTGAACATAGTCAAAAGATCTTTGCAAATTATGTCGTAAGCTCGCGCTTTAGTTCCACTGTTTAGATATGTTCCTAGAGAAAATATAGTTGAAAGTTGACAGTAGCGATTATGCGACAGTAGAAAGCTTATGTCCTTAATGCACCGCTCAGTGTGCTAAACCCCAAACGTCGTCTGTGGATGTTGCGAACATCGGACATACACGTTTTGATAACTACGTGATAGTTCAGTTAAACGGTTTAGAGTTGAGGCACCAAAGACGTTTTCGAAACGTCGCGGAACATATGAGATGTTTCGAGGGCTGAAATTGGGATTTTAGGCTCGTGCCCACGTCAAGAGGTATAAGACCTCCGACGATTTTCTTAGCCTGCAAACTAAGGGAGAAAAGCTCAATCGTTGAGCTTGTGCTCAGATTGTCTGAGTGCAACAATCACTTGAATCGAGTGGGAGTTGATCTTCCAGATGAGATAGTGATGTTTCTCCAAAGTCATTGCCACCAAGCTGCTAGAGCTTCATGATGAACTATAACATATCAGGGATAGATATGATGATCCTTGAGGTATTCGCGATGTTTGACACCGCGAAAGTAGAAATCAAGAAGGAGCATCAATTGTTGATGGTTGGTGAAACCACTAGTTTCAAGAAGGGCAAGGGCAAGAAGGGATACTTCATGAAACGGCAAATCAGCTGCTGCTCTAGTGAAGAAACCCAAGGTTGAACCCAAACCCGAGACTAAGTGCTTCTGTAATAAGGGAACAACCACTGGAGCAGAATTACCCTAGATACTTGGTAGATGAGAAGGCTGGCAAGGTCGATAGAAGTATATTGGATATACATTATGTTAATGTGTACTTTACTAGTACTCCTAGTAGCACCAGGGTATTAGATACCGGTTCGGTTGCTAAGTGTTAGTAACTCGAAATAAAAGCTACGGAATAAACGGAGACTAGCTAAAGGTGAGCTGACGATATGTGTTGGAAGTGTTTCCAAGTTTGATGTGATCAAACATCGCACGCTCCCTCTACCATCAAGATTAGTATTAAACCTGAATAATTGTCATTTGGTGTTTGCGTTGAGCATAGACATGATTGGATTATGTCTATCGCAATACGGTTATTCATTTAAGGAGAATAATGGTTACTCTATTTATTTGAATAATACCTTCAATGGTCTTGCACCTAAAGGAATGGTTTATTGAATCTCGATCGTAGTGATACACATTTTCATGCCAAAAGATATAAGATAGTAATGATAGTACCACTTACTTGTGGCACTGCCATGTAAGTCATATTGGTATAAAACGCATGAAGAAGCTCCATGTTGATGGATCTTTGGACTCACTCGTTTTTGAAAAGTTTGAGACATGCGAACCATGTCTATTGGTGTATACGCATGAAGAAACTCCATGCAGATGGATCGTTTGGACTCACTTGATTTTGAATCACTTGAGATATGCAAATCATACCACATAGGCAAGATGACTGAAAAGCCTCGTTTTCAGTAAGATGGAACAAGATAGCAACTTGTTGGAAGTAACACATTTTGATGTGTGCAGTCCAATGAGTGCTGAGGCATGCAGTGAATATCGTTATGTTCTTACTTCACAGATGATTCGAGTAGATACTGAGTATATTTACTTGATGAAACACAAGTCTGAACTATTGAATGGTTCAAGTAACTTCAGAGTGAAGTTGAAGATCATCGTGACAAGAGGATAAAATGTCTATGATATGATCATAGAGATGAGTATCTGAGTTACGAGCTTTGGCACGCAATTAAGACATTGTGGAAATTGTTTCACAATTAATACCGCCTGGAACACCATAATGTGATGGTGTGTCCGAACATCATAGTTGCACCCTATTGGATATGGTGCGTACCATGATGTATCTTATCGAATTACCACTATCGTTCATGGGTTAGGCATTAGAGACAACCACACTCACTTTAATAGGGAACCACGTAATTCTGTTGAGACGACACCATTTGAACTATGGTTTGGAGAAACCTAAGTTGTCGTTTCTTAAAAGTTTGGGGCTGCGACGCTTATGTGAAAAAGTTTCAGGTTGATGAGCTCGAACCCAAAGTGGATAAAATGCATCTTCATAGGACACCCAAAATAGTTGGGTATACCTCCTAATTCAGATCCGAAAGCAATAGGGATTGTTTCTTAGAATCGGGTCCTTTCTCGAGGAAAAGTTTCTCTCGAAAGAATTGAGTGGGAGGATGGTGGAGACTTGATGAGGTTATTGAACCATCACTTCAACCAGTGTGTAGCAGGGCACAGGAAGTTGTTCATGTGGCACCTACACCAATTGAAGTGGAAGCTGATGATAGTGATCATGATGCTTCGGATCAAGTCACTACCGAACCTCGTAGGTGGACAAGGACGCGTACTACTTCAGAGTGGTACGCAATCCTGTCTTAGAGGTCATGTTGCTGGACAACAATGAACCTACGAGCTATGGAGAAGCGATGGTGGGCCCATATTCCAACAAATGGTTAGAAGCCATGAAATCCGAGATAGGATCCATGTATCAGAACAAAGCATGGACTTTGGTGGACTTGCCCGATGATTGGCAAGCCATTGAGATAAATGGATCTTTAAGAAGAAGACGGACGTGTACGGTAATGTCACCGTCTGTGAAGCTCGACTTGTGGCGAAGAGTTTTTCACAACTTCAAGGAGTTGACTACAATGAGATTTTCTCATCCGTAGCGATGCTTAAGTCCGTCGGAATCATGTTAGCATAAGCTGCATTTATGAAATCTGGCAAATGGATGTCAAAACGAGTTTCCTTATCAGTTTTCGTAAGGAAAGGTTGTATGTGATACAATCAGAAAGGTTTTGTCGATCCTAAGGATGCTAAAAGGTATGCTAGCTCCAGCGATCCTTCCATGGACTGGAGTAAGCATCTCGGAGTTGGAATATGCACTTTGATAAGATGATCAAAGATTTTAGGTTTATACAAAGTTTATGAGAAACTTGTATTTCCAAAGAAGTGAGTGGGAGCACTATAGAATTTCTGATGAGTATATGTTGTTGACATATTGATGATCAGAAATGATGTAGAATGTCTGGAAAGCATATAGGGTTATTTGAAAAGTGTTTTTCAATAGAAAACCTGGATTAGGCTACTTGAACAATAAGCATCAAGATCTATAAGATAGATCAAAATGTTTAATAATACTTTCAAATGAGCACATACCTTGACATGATCTTGAAGGTGTTCAAGATTTATCACTCAAAGAAGGAGTTCTTGCCTGAGTTGTAAGGTACGAAGTTAAGACTTAAAGCTCGACCACGGCAGAAAAGAGAGAAAGGACGAAGGTCGTCCCTTATTGAGGGAGTCCCGGATTAGGGGGTGTCCGGATAGCCGGACTACCATCATCGGCTGAACTATCATCGGCCGGACTATCATCATCATCGACCGGACTCCAAGACTATGAAGATACAAGATTGAAGACTTCGTCCCGTGTCCGGATGGGACTTTCCTTGGCGTGGAAGGCAAGCTTGGCGATACGGATACGTAGATATCCTACTATTGTAACCGACTCTATGTAACCCTAGCCCTCTTCGGTGTCTATATAAACTGGATGGCTCTAGTCTGTAGGACACAACAACAACAACAACAACCATTACAATCATACCATAGGCTAGCTTCTAGGGTTTAGCCTCCTTGATCTCGGGGTAGATCCACTCTTGTAAACATCCACAATATCAATATCAATCAAGCAGGACGTAGGGTTTTACCTCCATCAAGAGGGCCCGAACCTGGGTAAAACGTCGTGTCCCTTGTCTCCTGTTACCATCCGCCTAGACGCACAGTTCGGGACCCCCTACCCGAGATCCGCCAGTTTTGACACCGACATTGGTGCTTTCATTGAGAGTTCCTCTGTGTCGTCACCGATAGGCTTGATGGCCTCTTCAATCGACAACGACACAGTCCTGGGTGAGACTTTTCTCCCCGGACAGATCTTCGTATTCGGCGGCTTCGCACTGCGGGCCAACTCACTTGGCCATCTGGAGCAGATCGAAAGCTACGCCCCTGGTCGTCAGGTCAGGTTTGGAAGCCTAAACTTCACGGCCGATATCCGCGGGGACTTGATCTTCGATGGATCTGAGCCACAGCCGAGCGTGCCGCGCTGTCACGATGGGCACGACCTAACTCTGCCGCCGGACAGCACCTTGGAGGCCGCACACGAATCCGCTCCGACCCATAGTCCGGAGCCGATCGCTCAGATCGAGGACGGATGGCTGGACACCGCCTCGGGAGCTGCAACTTCTACGGCGATGGAGCCGAACACTTACCTTGTCCCGCATAAAGCTCATGACTCCGAGGTGCCGGACTCTCTGCCGGACTCCGAACCTCCTGCGCCCCTGCCAGTCGAATCCGACTGGGCGCCGATCATGGAATTCACCGCTGCGGACATCTTTCAGCACTCACCCTTCGGCGATATCTTAAATTCGCTGAAGCATCTCTCGCTATCCGGAGAGCCCTGGCCGAACTACGGCCAGGATGGTTGGGACGCGGACGACGAAGAAATTCAGAGCCCACCCACCACCCACTTCGTAGCCACCGTCGACGATCTAACCGACGTACTCGACTACGACTCCGAAGACATCGACGGTATGGACGACGATGCCGGAGACTATCAAGAACCAGTGCCTACAGGACACTGGAAGACCACCTCGTCATACGACATATATATGGTGGACACCCCAAAAGATGGGGACGGCGAAGAAGCAACGGAGGCCGATTCCTTAAAGAAACAGCCCAAGCGCCGACATCAGCGGCGCCGCTCTAAATCCCGCCACAGCAAGAATAGAGATTCCGGCACAGGAGATAATAACACCCCAGAAAGTGCCGAAGACAACCCCCTCCAGCACGATCCAGCGCAGGAGGAGGCAGAAGCAAGCCCTCACGAGAGGGCGGCAGACGAAGAGGTCGAGGATGATAATTACTTACCTCCCTCCGGAGACGAGGCAAGCCTCGACGACGACGAATTCGTCGTGCCTGAGGATCCCGTCGAACAAGAGCGTTTCAGACGCAGGCTAATGGCCACGGCAAACAGCCTAAAGAAAAAGCAGCAACAGCTTCAAGCTGATCAAGACCTACTGGCCGACAGATGGACCGAGGTCCTCGCGGCCGAAGAGTATGAACTCGAACGCCCCTCCAAAAGTTACCCAAAACGCAAGTTGCTCCCCCGACTAGAGGAGGAAGCGTACAAACCTGCATCACCAGCGCACAATACGGCAGACCGACCACCTCGTGGCCGCGACAGAGAGGCGTGCAAGCCCTCCACCAAAACCGTACCCCGGCACCGCTCAAAAAGCATGAAGCCACGGGGGAACGCGCCGGACTTGCGGGATATATTGGAGGACAAGGCAAGACAATCCAGATCTATCTATGGATCACGTGGGCGCCCCAAGACCCACGACGAATACCGTCGCGCCGGATACAACTACTCCGGCCGGGCCGAACACAGCAGACAACGCTCTCTCGAGCTACGTCGCGATATTGCTCAATACAGAGGCGCCGCGCACCCACTATGCTTCACTGACGAAGTAATGGATCATCAAATCCCTGAAGGGTTTAAACCCGTTAATATCGAATCCTACGATGGCACAACAGACCCCGCGGTTTGGATTGAGGATTATCTCCTCCATATACATATGGCCCGCGGCGACGATCTTCACGCCATCAAATATCTCCCGCTCAAGCTTAAAGGACCAGCTCGGCATTGGCTTAACAGCCTGCCCGCAGAGTCAATTGGATGCTGGGAAGACCTGGAAGCCGCATTCCTCGACAACTTCCAGGGCACGTATGTGCGACCACCGGACGCAGATGACCTAAGCCACATAATCCAGCAGCCAGACGAATCGGCCAGGCAATTCTGGACACGGTTCTTAACAAAGAAAAATCAAATCGTCGACTGTCCGGATGCAGAGGCCCTCGCTGCCTTCAAACATAACATCCGCGACGAGTGGCTGGCCCGGCACCTAGGACAGGAAAAGCCGAAATCCATGGCAGCCCTCACATCACTCATGACCCGCTTCTGTGCGGGAGAGGATAGCTGGCTAGCTCGCAGCAACAACCTCAGCAAAAACGCTGGCAGTCCGGATACCAAGGACCGCAATGGCAGGTCGCGTCGAAACAAAAACAAACGCCGCATTAACGGCGACAGCAATGAGGATACGGCAGTCAACGCCGGATTCCGAGGCTCCAAGCCCGGTCAACGGAAGAAGCCATTCAAAAGAACCACTCCGGGCCCGTCCAATTTGGACCGAATACTCGACCGCTCCTGTCAAATACATGGAACCCCCGAAAAGCCAGCTAACCACACCAACAGAGATTGTTGGGTATTCAAGCAGGCAGGCAAATTAATCGCCGAAAACAATGACAAGGGGCTACACAGCGATGACGAGGAAGAGACCCGGCCGCCGAACAACAGAGGACAAAAGGGATTCCCCCCTCAAGTTCGGACGGTAAACATGATATACGCAACGCATATACCCAAGAGGGAGCGGAAGCGTGCACTAAGGGACGTATACGCGATGGAGCCAGTCGCCCCAAAATTCAACCCATGGTCCTCTTGCCCGATCACTTTCGATCGAAGAGACCATCCGACCAGTATCCGCCATGGCGGATTCGCCGCATTGGTTTTAGACCCAATCGTCGATGGATTTCACCTCACGAGAGTCCTGATGGACGGCGGCAGTAGCCTGAACCTGCTTTATCAGGATACAGTGCGCAAGATGGGCATAGACCCTTCAAGGATTAAACCTACAAAGACAACCTTCAAAGGCGTCATACCAGGTGTCGAGGCCAGTTGTACAGGCTCAGTTACACTGGAAGTGGTCTTCGGATCCCCGGATAATTTCCGAAGCGAGGAGTTAATCTTCGACATAGTCCCATTCCGCAGTGGCTATCACGCTCTGCTCGGACGAACCGCGTTCGCAAAATTCAACGCGGTGCCGCATTATGCATACCTTAAGCTCAAGATGCCAGGCCCTCGTGGAGTCATCACGGTCAATGGAAACACGGAACGCTCCCTCCGAACGGAGGAACATACAGCGGCTCTCGCGGCAGAAGTACAGAGCAGCCTTTTAAGGCAATTTTCGAGTCCGGCCGTTAAACGACCGGACACGGCCAAACGCGCCCGGAGCAACATCAACCAAGACCACCTGGCACGTTCCGAGCACGCGTAGCAATGCGGCCTCAACCCCAGCCCTCGCACAATTGTAAGACAAACTCTCCGCGTACATAATTACGCCCTGGAGATACCATGGGCATAGGGGGAGAGGCACAACCACAACAGACCCAGAGTGCGGTTCGACCACACCAGGGGCTCCCAAGTGTGTCGCTCTTTTTATCTTTTATTTCTCTCTTTTTTATACAGAACTCTGTCCGGCGGCGAACCTGCCGAACTCATGATGCAACAGCCAGGGAGGGACAAAGGCTGCGACGAACACTCAGGTGGTCTCCATTACGAGCATTAAATTTGTTAAATACACCATTCCGCGGCCTACCCCTGGAGGGAGACGCCTTTAATTCGTCCAATCCCTTGCTTTCCGCACTATTTGTATCATTCCGCACTCATAGCAAATCTTCTCGAATAAAATGCAGCACTTTTTGCCCATAATTGCATTACCTTATATATATATGTTCATTTACGACATGTTGCATCCGTACATTTTGGTACGGCCAAATACACCAGGGGCTTATGTTCCCCGCATTATGGTGTGATAAAGTCCGCACACTTTCACAAGTGCGGCACCCCGAACTTATAGCATTATATGAATCGGCTCCGAATCATGTCTTGGGTCAATAGTTGGGTTTGCCCGGCTCCCATGTTTGGCACCTTACGTTCCGTTCTATCGGCTAAGGTAGCACTGGGAGAACCACTGCGATTGCGCCCCGGTTGAGCCGGGTTAACGCCTCAGTGGAGAAAGCTAAAACTGACTGTCATGATAAGGCGAGAGACTGGTCGCTGTTCGAGAGGTCTTTTCGGGTCCTTAAAGACCTACGCCGCTTCGAGCGAAGTACCGGATAATGTCCGACGAAGGCGTGGATAGCGCCCCGAATTCGGTCTTCCGAATACTAGGGGCTTCGCCGAAATTTAAAATTATAGAATTCTATGGCTAAGTGAGAGTGTTCAAGCACTATAAGTCCGGTTGCCTTGTTCGTTGTGTTGAGCGCCTCCCTAGATGGACCCAAAAATGGGAACAAGAGTGCTCAAGTTTATCCCGAACACCCCAGCACTCGTGGCATGGGGGCTGAAGCCGACGACTTGCCATCTCTCAGATTTAATAAACGGCCGCACAGAAGGTAATATTTTAAATTAACAAGCGTTGCTTAGCGCATATGAACAAAGTTTTCAGCGCACAGGATAACACATTGCGAATTTACTCAATAATTACATCCCTGGGGCACTCATCCGCAATCTTGCGGGCACCCTTCAGGACAGTCTTATAGTACATCTCGGGCGTACGATATTCCTTGCCCGCTGGTGGCGCGTCAGTGATTAGCTTCTCCGCATCCAGCTTGCCCCAATGCACCTTTGCGCGGGCAAGGGCCCGACGAGCACCTTCAATACAGGCGGAGCGCTTGATAACCTCCACCCAGGGGCACGCATCCACCAACCGTCGCACGAGGCCGAAGTAGCTCCCAGGCATGGCCTCTCCAGGCCACAGCCGGACTATGAGGCCCTTCATGGCCTGCTCGGCCACCTTGTGGAGCTCGACCAGCTGCTTCAGCTGGTCGCTAGGGGGCACCGGATGGCCGGCCTCAGCATACTGAGACCAGAAGACCTTCTCCGTTGAGCTCCCCTCCTCGGCTCGGTAGAATGCGGCGGCATCAGACACGCTGCGAGGCAGATCTGCAAACGCCCCTGGAGAGCTCCGAATTCGGGTAAGTAACACGTAATTTACATTCACATGCTTGCTTTGCATGAAAAATGCCTTACCCGCCGCTATCTTCCTCACCAACTCAATCTCCTGAAGGGACTTATGGGCATCGGCCTTGGCAGTTTTGGCACTTTCGAGAGCCGAGGCAAGCTCGGACTCTCGAGTCTTTGAGTCACGCTCCAAACTCTCATGCTTTTCCATGAGAGCCTGGAGCTCTTGCCGAACCACCGCCACCCGCGCCTCCTGCTTTTCTCGCTCTGCCCGTTCCGCGGCCGCATTGCGTTCGGCCGCGGACACGGCCTCCTTCAGGGTCGCCACCTCGTTCGTGGCCCCTGCAGTACCCATGTTATCCTTGTTATTTTTTGTTGCAACCTAAATCCTTTTCTGTAAGGTACAAGTTCAAAGTGGTGTTACTCACCTTCTTTGTCCTGGAGCTGCTTCTTGGCGCGGCCGAGCTCTTGCTCGGACCGCTCGAGCTCCTGCTTCAAAGCACCGACCTCCGCAGTCAGTGCGGCAGAGGTCAGCAGCGCAGCCTGCAACCCATATTGACATAATTTTTTAGCAACCCTGCGTATATCTTCTTTTTTTCAGATCCTCAGTCCGGCTTTTCTTTCCGAACACCGAACCGAGCATCAGGGGCTACTGTCTATGCGGTATTACATTGCATATTTTTAACTTCTTACCTCAAAGCCTGATAGAAGGCTATTGCAGGCTTCGGTCAGCCCGCTCTTGGCAAGCTGTACCTTCTGAATCACCGCACTCATAATAGTGCGGTGTTCTTCCTCGATGGAAGCGCTCTGCAGCGCCTCCAACAAATTGTCCGGCGCCTCCGGTTGGACGGAAGCTGCCGGCGTCACGGTCTTGCCCTTCGTGCGAAGGGGCCGCCGGCCGGACTCCGGAACCACTGCGGGTTCTGATGTGGAGTCCGGCGCAAAGTCCGGGAGGCCGCCTTGTGGCGCCTCCGGAGCCTCCCCCTGATGGGTCCCTTCTTGGGATCCCACCTCGGCGTCCTCGGTGTCGCGAGGGGTGGAGGCGGTCGGGATGGAGTCTACATCCGATGGAGCCAACGACCCGCTCGATGAAGCGGGGAGATCATCATTGGCCGGACTACAGGCAGCATGCGGCATCATAATGACACTATGTGACGCAGAAAAAGAAATTATAAATCATTCAGGAATCCGGATACTTACGATCTCGCCGGAGGCCTGGCCCTTGAAGGCCATTCTTCCTCGCCAACGTTGATGTTGGCGGAGCTGTCCGGGGGAATAGTCCTTCCCCTCTTGGACCCTTCGGCCTCCCCTGTTGGGGAAGCCTTCCTCTTCCTCTCTCCCTCCTCTGGGAGAGAGTCCTCTTTCTCCTCCTCGTTTTCGGGGGAGGAGTCCGCCCCGGAGTCGACGGACACCTGAAAACGGGAACTCTTTCGAGCACCCGTGGCCTCCTTCTTGGCCTTCTTCTCCGGCACCACGTGCGGTGCCGGAACCAGCAGCCTCGCTAGATGGGCGTCTACTGGGTTTTCTGGCATAGGAGCCGGGCAGATAATCTGCTCCGCCTTCCTCATCCAGTCCTGTCAAAGGAAAAGGGGAAATTGAAACCCGCATAGAGTCAAACTATGAAAAGCAAGTGTCCCGTAAAGGGGTAGAATCACTTACCTCGTCGGCTTGACGCGGATGCGGGGGCTTCGGCGCCCTTAAACAGCACCCTCCAGGCGCCTTCGTACGTCGTGTCGAAGAGCCTTCTCAGCGCCTGGCACTGCTCCGGATTGAACTCCCATAGATTGAATGCCCGCTCCTGGCATGGGAGAATCCGGCGGACGAGCATGACTTGGACCATGTTAACCAGCCTGAGCTTCTTCACCAGCTTCTGGATACAGGCTTGAAGTCCCGTCAGCTCCTCCGAACTACCCCACAGAAAGCCCTTCTCTTTCTAGGAGGTGAGCTGCGTGGGGATACCAGATCTGAACTGGGGGCCGCCGCCCACGTAGGGTCGCGTGGCTCAGTGATATAGAACCACCCTGATTGCCACCCCTTGACGGATTCCATGAAGGCCCCTTCGAACCAAAGGACGTTGGGCATCTTGCCCAACATGGCGCCTCCGCACTCCGCTTGAGTGCCCTTCACTACCTTCGGCTTGACATTGAAGGTCTTGAGCCACAAGCCGAAGTGGGGCTGGATGCAGAGGAAGGCCTCGCACACGACGATAAACACCGAGATGTTGAGGATGAAGTTCGGCGCCAGATCATGGAAATCTAGGCCGTAGTAGAACATGAGCCCCCGGACAAAGGGGTGAAGTGGAAAGCCCAGTCCGCGGAGGAAGTGGGGAAGAAAAACGACCCTCTCATGGGGCCTGGGGGTGGGGATGAGCTGCCCCTCGTCGGGCAGCCGGTGCGCAATGTCGCCGGACAGGTAGCCGGCGCTGCGCAGTCTTTCGATGTGCTCCTCCGTAACGGAGGAGGTCATCCACTTGCCTCCCGCTCCAGACATGACTGGGGAAGGTTGAGACGAGATGTGCGGGCTTGGGCGCTGGAGCTCGAGTGCGCGGAGATGGATAAGCAAAGGAGGAAGAAGGCGTAGGTGAAAAGGTGAATCCTTATCCCTTATATGGGCGGGCGAAGTCTACGCGTCCCCCACCGGCCTGGTAAAACTCGCTTATCCCCCAAGCGTCACCATCAATGGCGCGGTTGGGTTACCCACGTCCGTATTGATGAGAATCCCGGATTAAGGGGGAACACGATCTCTGCTTCGACAAGACGTGCCAAGGAAACCGCTTCGCTAAATGCGCTGAGGTGGTAGAGTAAAAAATGATTCAAGTAATGGCTTGGTAGTGGCGTGACGTCATGCCGCAAAAAACGTCAGCAGATTGAACTTGTGTATATATTATTCTCTCTACGGTGGAATGTGGAATTTATTTTGCAGAGCCGGACACTATCCTGGTGTTCACAATCTTCTATCATTCGGAGGAGGAACCCGCCTTGCAATGCCAAGCAATATACGCGCCGGACTTATCGTCATTGAAGCCTGGTTCAGGGGCTACTGAGGGAGTCCCGGATTAGGGGGTGTCCGGATAGCCGGACTACCATCATCGGCCGAACTATCATCGGCCGGACTATCATCATCATCGACCGGACTCCAAGACTATGAAGATACAAGATTGAAGACTTCGTCCCGTGTCCGGATGGGACTTTCCTTGGCGTGGAAGGCAAGCTTGGCGATACGGATACATAGATCTCCTACTATTGTAACCGACTCTATGTAACCCTAGCCCTCTCCGGTGTCTATATAAACCGGATGGCTCTAGTCCGTAGGACACAACAACAACAACAACAACAACCATTACAATCATACCATAGGCTAGCTTCTTGGGTTTAGCCTCCTTGATCTCGTGGTAGATCCACTCTTGTAAACATCCACAATATCAATATCAATCAAGCAGGACATAGGGTTTTACCTCCATCAAGAGGGCCCGAACCTGGGTAAAACATCGTGTCCCTTGTCTCCTGTTACCATCCGCCTAGACGCACAGTTCGGCACCCCCTACCCGAGATCCGCCGGTTTTGACACCGACACCTATGCTTTAGACGTAGGCTCTACAGTATGCTATGCTAAGTACCGCACCTGATGTGTGCCTTGCCACATGTCTGGGAAGAGGGTACAAAGGTGATCAAGGAGTGGGTCACCAGATAGCGGTCAAAATTATCCTTAGAGGAATAAGGATTTGTTTCTCGATTATGGAGGTGATAAAGAGTTCGGCGTAAAGGGTTACGACGATGCAAGCTTTAACACCTATCCGGATGACTCTGAGTAGCAAACCGGATACGTATAGTGGAGCAACCATTTGGAATAGCTCCAAGTGGAGCGCGGAAGCAACATTTACAATATGACATGGAGAATTTGCGAAATACATACGGATCTGAATGTTGCAGACCCGTTGACTAAAAACTTCTCTCACAAGCAAAACATGATCAAACCCAGAACTCATTGAGTCTTAATCACATGATGATGTGAACTAGTTTAATGACACTAGTAAACTCTTTGGATGTTGGTCACATGGCGATGTGACCTGTGAGTGTTAATCACATGACGATGTGAACTAGATTATTGACTCTAGTGCAAGTGGGAGACTGTTGGAAATATGCCCTAGAGGCAATAATAAATTAGTTATTATTATATTTCCTTGTTCATGATAATAGTTTATTATCCATGCTATAATTGTATTGATAGGAAACTCAAATACATGTGTGGGTACATAGACAACACCATGTCCCTAGTAAGCCTCTAGTTGACTAGCTCGTTGATCAATAGATGGTTACGGTTTCCTGACCATGGACATTGGATGTCGTTGATAACGGGATCACATCATTAGGAGAATGATGTGATGGACAAGACCCAATCCTAAGCCTAGCACAAAGATCGTAGTTCGTATGCTAAAGCTTTTCTAATGTCAAGTATCTTTTCCTTAGACCATGAGATTGTGCAACTCCCGGATACCGTAGGAATGCTTTGGGTGTACCAAACGTCACAACGTAACTAGGTGGCTATAAAGGTGCACTACTGGTATCTCCGAAAGTGTCTGTTGGGTTGGCATGAATCGAGACTGGGATTTGTCACTCCGTGTAAACGAAGAGGTATCTCTGGGCCCACTCGGTAGGACATCATCATAATGTGCACAATGTGACCAAGGGGTTGATCACGGGATGATGTGTTATGGAACGAGTAAAGAGACTTGCCGGTAACGAGATTGAACAAGGTATCGGTATACTGACGATCGAATCTCGGGCAAGTACAATACCGCTAGACAAAGGGAATTGTATACGGGATCGATTGAGTCCTTGACATCGTGGTTCATCCGATGAGATCATCGTGGAATATGTGGGAGACAACATGGGTATCCAGATCCCGCTGTTGGTTATTGACCGGAGAACGTCTCGGTCATGTCTGCATGGTTCCCGAACCTGTAGGGTCTACACACTTAAGGTTCGATGACGCTAGGGTTATAAAGGAAGTTTGTATGTGGTTACCAAATGTTGTTAGGAGTCCCGGATGAGATCCTGGACGTCACGAGGAGTTCCAGAATGGTCCGGAGGTAAAGATTTATATATGGGAAGTCCTGTTTTGGTCACCGGAAAAGTTTCGGGTTTTTTCGGTAACGTACCGGGACCACCGGGAGGGTCCCGGGGGTCCGCCAAGTGGGGCCACCAACCCCAGAGGGTTGCATGGACCAAGTGTGGGAGGGGACCAGCCCCAGGTGGGCTGGTGCGCCCCCCACAAGGGGCCCAAGGCGCAGGGAAGAGTGGGAGGTGGCAAACCCTAGGGCAGATGGGCCCTAAGGCCCACCCCAGGTGCGCCTCCCCTCTCTCCCCCTCTGGCCACCTCCCAGATGGGATCTGGGGGCTGCCGCCACCCCTAGGGAGGGAACCCTAGAGGGGGCGCAGCCCCCTCCCCTCCCCCTATAAATACATGAGGTCTAGGGGCTGCCCAACACACGAGTTTCTCTCCCTCTTGGCGCAGCCCTACCTCTCTTACTCCTCCTCTCCCGCGGTGCTTGGCGAAGCCCTGCAGGATTACCACGCTCCTCCACCACCACCACGCCGTTGTGCTGCTGCTGGACGGAGTCTTCCTCAACCTCTCCCTCTCTCCTTGCTGGATCAAGGCGTGGGAGACGTCACCGGGCTGTACGTGTGTTGAACGCGGAGGAGCCGTCCGTTCGGCACTAGGATCTCCGGTGATTTGGATCACGACGAGTACGACTCCAACCTCGTTCTCTTGAACACTTCCGCTTAGAGATCTACAAGGGTATGTAGATGCACTCTCCTTCCCCTCGTTGCTGGTTTCTCCATAGATAGATCTTGGTGACAAGCAGGAAATTTTTTGAATTTCTGCTACGTTCCCCAACAATACTCCCCGGCGAATTCCCGTAACTCTCCGGTACTCCGAAAAATACCCGAATCACTCGAAACCTTTCCGAAGTCCGAATATAGTCATCCTATATATCGATCTTTACGTCTCGGCCATTTCGAGACTCCACGTCATGTCCCCGAACTCATCCAGGACTCCGAAATCCTTCGATACATCAAAACACATAAACTCATAATATAACTGTCATCTAACTTTAAGCGTGCGGACCCTACGGGTTCGAGAACAATGTAGACATGACCGAAACACGTTTCTGGTCAATAACCAATAGCAGAACATGGATGCTCATATTGGCTCCCACATATTCTATGAAGATCTTTATCGGTCAAACCGCATAACAACATACGTTGTTCCCTTTGTCATCGGTATGTTACTTGCCCGAGATTCGATCGTCGGTATCTCAATACCTAGTTCAATCTCTTTACCGGCAAGTCTCTTTACTCGTTATGCAATGCATCATCTCGTAACTATCTCATTAGTCACATTGCTTGCAAGGCTTATAGTGATGTGCATTACCGAGAGGGACCAGAGATACCTCTCCGACAATCGGAGTGACAAATCCTAATATCAAAATACGCCAACCCAACAAGTACCTTCGGAGACACCTGTAGAGAACCTTTATAATCACCCAGTTACACTGTGACGTTTGGTAGCACATAAAGTGTTTCTTCGGTAAACGGGAGTTGCATAATCTCATAGTCATAGGAACATGTATAAGTCATGAAGAAAGCAGTAGCAACATACTAAACAATCAAGTGCTAAGCTAACGGAATGTGTCAAGTCAATCACATCATTCTCTCAATGATGTGATCCCGTTAATCAAATGACAACTCTTTTGTCCATGGCTCGGAAACATAACCATCTTTGATAAACGAGCTAGTCAAGTAGAGGCATACTAGTGACACTCAGTTTGTCTATGTATTCACACATGTATCATGTTTTCGCTTAATACAATTCTAGCATGAATAATAAACATTTATCATGATATAAGGAAATAAATAATAACTTTATTATTGCCTCTAGGGCATATTTTCTTCATAAGGAAGTTCAGGGGTCACGCCACTCTTAAAATTTAGACAACTCTTTTGTTGAGTGGGAGAAATATTGAAAGTAAAACTATAAGAAGTTTAGAGGTAGAAAGAAAAGAAGACTGGAGTGTCCAGCTTAGGTATGAATGTCATACAAGTTATAAGATGTAGAGAAACTTAGTCAATTAAAGTGTGATTCTTGAGAATTTTCGTTAAATTGTTAAGCACTAAAATTCTTCGGTAATTGTGGTTAAAAGTTTATCACAAGGATACCGACTCAATTGCATGATGTTGTGAATCAATGAAAAAATTACTATGATCTAATGACCAACAAATAAATGAGGTTAAAATGTGTGTTGAAAAACTTTTGTAAAAGTTATGATACTTTTTCGTCAACGTATTACCTCTGAATTTATTGTCACAATTCATTTTAGAGTTTTGTACACTCTAGCCCATTGCATAGGAATTGCGAGGAGTTTGTTCCTAAGAGAACAATAGTTGTTCGATGTAATGAACAAAAGGGCCATACTCCTATTGTGAATAGGATGAAAGTCATGACTACTGATGATAGAATTAAACATCTATATCACTGATGCTAAATGTCACAAGACTAAAAGAATACCACATATGTATGGCACTGCATTTAGACACATTAGAGAAACCCGCATGGAGAAATTCCATAGTGATGAATTTTGGAGTCATATGATTATGAATCATCAGACACTTGCAACTTTCATCCAAATTGTGAAGTAAACTAAAATACCGTTCACAGGTCATAAAGAACGAGCAACAAAATAATTGGAACATGCATATTGATGTGTGTATTCCAATAAGTGTTGTTGCAACCAGTGGATTTATCTATCTTCAAGGATGACTCAAGTAGATATTTATATTTACTATCTGCGACATCATTCTAGATCTTTTGAAATGGTTCAAAAGATTTTTAGAAAGATGTAGAAATTACTGTAAAAAGAAAATTATGTTTCTACAATTTGATTGTAGAAAAGAATATTTGAGTTGCAAATTTAGCGAATGTCTGATGAGTTGTGAAGTATTTTATAACTTACACCTACTAGATACACTACTAAGAGTAGAGTGTTTTGAGTAGATCTAATCAAACTATGTATGACACAATGAGATCAAAGATGACATTAATCGATTTTGCCAATATACTCTTAATGTGATGCTTTAGAGACTATGGCTTTTACAATGAAAAAGGATCGCCATAAAATCTATAAGATAAGTGCTACTTTGTAGGTTATCCCAAATGGTTGGGTATTCCTCTATCACTACGCCGAGGCAAAGTGTTTTGCCACAGAGTGCGGAAATTTTAAATAAAATGTTTTCTGGAAAATACTAAGTGGGAGGACAGTGCAAATCGACAAGATTAGAATCTTCGTGATCAGGTCGAAGAAAAGAAATGCTAGAAGTGGTTCTAATATTTCTTACTGTGACTAATACAAAAGCCTCTACATAGGATATAGAGACTTTGGTCGAACTTGTAGCTCCGCTATATAGGTTGGGGATATTCGTGCAAACCTTTACGATGCGCAGACGAAATATTGTTGAACAAATAATGAACCTATAATACACAGAGAAGCGTTGATGGGCCTTGACTCTGGAATTGGCATACGCCAAAATAATCCGAGATAGTATCCATACACATAATTCAAGTTTTGAACTTGATGGACCCTCTGCGAGACTAAAAGTCTAAAGTGAAGTGATGGGTCTATAGATTGACAATGATAAAAATGTTTTATGCTTGGCTTGTTACAAATAATTTTATGACAAGATCAAGGAGTTGATTATGATGAGATTATCTCGTCATAACAATACTTAAAGTCAATTCCGATTAAACTAGCAATTACTAAATATTTCTATTATGAGATATAAAAGATGTATGTCAAAATGATTCCCATGAGATGGAAATAAAACCAAGGTTGTATATTTGATACAGACCAAGATAATTTTCTCAATCTAGAGGATACTAGTAAGTGTGCAAACTTCAAAGATTTGAAACAAGCATAGTGGAGTTGGAATCTTTGTTTTGATGAATTGATCTAATAATATGATTTCATAGATAAAAGCAAAGATGCTTGTAAGTGGGAGCATGATATTATTTCTAAACACTATGTGTGCATGACACATAGTTGATTGGAAATTTCTTGACATAGATTAAGACTTTATTGAAACTAGTTTTTTAGTAAAGCACTTAGGCAATATAGTCCTTTAATTTGGCACTATAATATATGGATATAGTAGTGTCTAATCAAGGCTTAGCCAAAATACATATTGCCAAAATACTAAAATAGTTTAGTATGAGAATTGCCAAGAAGTGTTTCTTGTCAAAATCACATGGAAGGAATCAGTTGTCGGATATCGGGTTCCGGCAAAACCCTTAAGGTTCGAACACTGGGGTGCGCACGAAGATTTCCCCCTATCGAAACTCTCTCTCTCTCTCTCTCTCTCTCTCTCTCTCTCTCTCTTTGCCTCGTCGCGATCCCTGGGCTTAGCTAAACGAAATCACAGCACAAGAAACACGAGGTTTATACTGGTTCAGGCCACCATTGTGGTTTAATACCCTACTCCAGTGTGTGGTGTGTGGATTGCCTCTTGGGCTGATGATGAACAGTACAAGGGGAAGAACATCCTCGCGAGGAGAGGTGTTCTTGTGCTGGTGTGGTGTGTGGATGAACTCAATGATCTCTCCTTGCTATGGTGGTGGCTAGTCCTATTTATAGGGCCATGGTCCTCTTCCCAAATATTGAGCGGGAAGGGATTCCACAATGGCGGGATTTGAAAGGGGACAACCAGTACAAGCTACCCTAACTAAAGGTGGTCTTCGCCTACCAAAGGCTCGGGTGATGATGTTGTCTTGGGCTCCACGATGACCTCCGTCTTGCCGTCCTACTAGTCTTGGTCTTGTTGTACCGATATGGAAACCTTTGCCTGATGCCTTGGTACCCCATGCATGCGCTTGCCCCCTTAGCACCAAAGGGGAAACTAGTACACTGCATGCGCTGGCGCCCGCCTGGCCTTGGTCGTCATGGCTTGCGTCATGGGAACCTCGCGAGGTACCCCGTGCCTTGATCTCTCCGCCTCCCTCGCGAGCCTGCCTGGTGAGGCCGCTCCTGAGGAGGCCGTGCATCGTCCGCCCCGCGAGGCTTGGCCCCTCGCGAGGGTCTTGAGTGCTTGGTTGATGAAGACGGGCCGCACTGGGCCGCCCGTGGAGCCACGCAGCGGGCCGCAGGCAGGCAAGTCTGGATACCCCCATATCCAAAACGCTGACAGTAGCCCCCGGGCCCAAGGCGCGCTCGGACTTGGCTTAGAGGTGAAGCCAAAGGGGCAAGTGCGAAGCGCCGCGGGCCCTCAAAGCATGCGACCTTGATCGACGCGCGGTGACTGATTGGACGTGGGCGTCTCCGCTTCCCCACGCTGCCTCGGCAACTGCACGACTTGACGAGTCCCTACTGCATGCAGAAAAGGGTTATCATAACCTGCGGTCGTGGAGGCCGTCGGTTGGCCTTCCTCGGGCTATAAATGGGGAGGGGTGCAAGTCCCCATTGCCCATCTCTTCCCACTCCACCAGCTTCTTCTTCCCTGATCCTTTGCCTGTAGTGCCCCCAATGGCGCCCGAGAGGAAATTTTTGGCCGCAGAGAAGGGAAAGGCTCGCCAAGAAGGGCCTCATTCTCCTCCGCCCAAGTGCAGACGCGGTCGCCCTCGCAAGCACTCTGCGACTCCCGCCGTAGTTCCTCGCGGCCGCGATGGCGGCCCTTCTTGTGGTGGACGAAGGCGTGTCGTGGCTGCGCGGCCTCCTCGGCCGGGTGAGCTATGGCTGCAGGCGGACGGCTGCTGCAGCAGGGCCTCCTGGGTCGCGGTGGAGGTCTCCGTCGCCGGAAATGCAGCACTGGCTCGAGGCTGGCAGACGTTTGCCCGTGCGCGCGGCCTGGGCAGGCCATGCACGCTCCACTTCAAGTTTGACGGCGACGCGACCCTCTATGTGAGGGTGTTTGGGGAGGATGGCCGCTGCGTTGGGTTTTGCCCCGAAGATAGCAACGGCGACGAGGTGCTCGGGCTTGGTGATGGTCGTGACGAGGGAGAAGGTGGGCCCGCTCCCGGAGGCGATCACGGCCCACCAAGCTACGACGGTTCCTCTTCTGGCGACAACTCCTCTAGCGGCGCTCGTGATCACCCGCCACGCCGCCGCGCCCGCCTCGAGGGTGGCAGTGGGTTGCCCCGCTGCCGTCCTCCGGTGAAGCGCTAGGTGGAGTCCGACTGAGCTCAAGAGGTAGCCATCGGGTTCCCCTCACGAGCTACGATAGGGCGCGTGCTGCTTTTGTTCTTGCTTTCTTTCCTTCCCACACTTAAGAGAGACAAGTATGGGGCCCCATGGGGGCGAGCAACAAACGATGATTCCCTAGTTAATCTGCTGCATCTGTTATCCCTGTGATGTGTTATGCCATCATTGTTATGTGTTAGAGTGTAAAAACGACTTAGCTTAGTGCGGTCGAGGTAAGCCTCGCCTCGTGAAGCACCCGCTTTAGGTTTGTCCAGGCGTCCTGAGAGCTGCGAACAAAACTCATAAAGGACCAGCTATTTTAAGATCCTAGTTGATAGGGCTGCCGACAGCGGCCTGACGCTTTGTGTCGCGGTACCCATGGGGTACGGACTGGGACGGATGTTCCCACTGTGGGTCCGAACGAGAGAGCCTCGTGAAAGCTAGAAGAGAAAAGGATCACGAGGGCACCCGCGCAGCCCCCTCGCGAGGTTTATGAGAGAGAGCAAACCAAACAGAGAGTCGAAAGCAGAAACGGAAGCAGAAAACTAAGGAACACCAGAAGCAACTTCAATCAAGATTCAACAAAGAGGGGTGAACCAACTGCAGAGAGCAAATGAAAAAGCCACGTCTGACACCTAGTCTAGTCTTCAACGTCTTCTCACTAGCGTGGAGCTAAGTGCTACCACTGGGCATGGGCGGGAGCCCCAAAGGCCCAAGGGCGGCCTCCTGAGACTCCGGGGCGTGTACATCCCCACTCATTATTACGTGAGAGTGTCATGGACGGCGAGCTTCACAGGCACTGGGCCTTCTTCACAGGCACTGGGCCTTGCTTCACGGGTCGAACTTCCTGAGGTGTTGGATGTTCTAGGCGTTCGGGATGGGCACCCCTTCTTGAGTCTCCACGCGCGCGGTGCCAGGCCTAGAGACATGGACGACCTTGAACGGGCCTTCCCACATGGGTGAAAGCTTATGCAGCCCTTCCCTGTAGAGGACCCGCCTCAACACCAGGTCACCTACCTCGAGCGTCTTGGGACGGATGCTGCGGAAGTGATACCGCCGCAGCGCCTGTTGGTATCTTGCCGCCCATAGTGCGGACTCACGGCAGCGTTCCTCCCCCAGCACGAGGTCTGTCCTCCGCATGTCGTCCTGCCGCGTTTCATCAAACGCGAGGACCCGCACAGAGCGACGCCTAACCTCGTGAGGGAGAACTGCTTCTGCTCGGTAGACGAGGAAGAACGGGGTCTTGCCTGTTGACTTGGTGGCAGTGGTGCGGATGGACCACAACACAAGCTGGAGCTCATCGTGCGAGCCCCTGCCGCAGGCCTCCAGCTTCTTCTTGAAAGTCCTGGTTTTGAGGCCTCTCAGGACCTCCGCATTGGCCCGCTCGGCCTGGCTGTTGCTTCGAGGGTGCGCCACTGAAGCGTAGCAGATCTGTGTTCCAAGGTTAGCACAATATGTTTTGAAGAGATTGCTGGTGAACCACGAACTGTTGTCAGTGATGATGCAGTTGGGGACAACAAAGCGGCTAATGAGACCCTTGATGAATTTGATCGCAGAACCGGCCGGAATGGTGCGAACAGCTTCCATCTCCACCCATTTGGCGAACTTGTCAATGGTGACGTAGAGGTAGAGGTAGCCCCCAGGCGCTCGGGGGAACAGGCCCAGGATATCCAGCCCCCAGACTGCGAATGGCCACGAGAGCGGGATGGTCTGGAGGCCTTGCGCCGGCTGGTGGATCTGCTTGGCGTGGACTGGCAGGCTTCACATGACTTCACCAGCTCGACCGCGTCGTTGAGGGTTGTTGGCCAGTAGAACCCACTGCGAAATGCTTTGACGACGAGGGTTCGTGATGATGAGTGGTGTCCGCAATCTCCGCCATGTATGTCATCTAGCAGCTCTTTCCCTTGCTCCCTGGAGACGCAACATAGAGAAACATCATTCGGCCGTTTCCGGTATAACTCACCGCCTTGGATGCAGTAGGCGGTGGCGTGCCGTGCTCCGCGCTCCGCGTCCTCTTCCTTATCAAGCAACGTCACTTGCGTCAGGTATTCCTTGAATTCCTTGGTCCAGCACCCCTCCTCAGGCTCCAGTGCTAAGAGTAAGTGTGCTCCTGAGGTCGGGCCGCAGGCCGGGGCCCTCGTGGCCGGTGGCTGAGGGAGCTCTTCCCGAGGCTGCGCCGTCTGTGAAAGTGGCGGCGCCGCCGATGGCTTGAAGAGCCGTTCCTCAAACACGCCAGGCTCCTGAGGCAGCCGCCTAGACGCCCTCCTAGCGATGTCATCAGCCTCTTGGTTGGTGCCGCGAGGCACATGTTGCAGTTCCAACCCCTAGAACTGCTTTTCCATCTTGCGCACTTCTGCGAGGTACGCTTCCATATGCTCGTCCTTTGGCTCGTATACCTTGTTGGAGAAGTTGACGAGGAGTTGTGAATCCCCCTTGATGATGAGTCGTTTTACTCCCAACGCTGCTGCAGCCCCCAGGCCTGCTATGAGGCCCTCGTACTCTGCTATGTTGTTGGAGACCTTCTCCCCCTGCTGGAACCGGAGCTGTACGGCGTAGTAGAGCTTATCCTGAGTGGGCGATATCAGCACCGCGCCAGCCCCCGTGCCTTATCGTGAGAAGGCGCCATCAAAGTACATGACCCAGCCGTCTGGTGCCTCACTTCCTAGGGAGAGAGACCGATCCTCGCCTGCCTTAAGCTCTGGCGCGTCTGCCCACTCTGCTACGAAATCAGCAAGTGTGGCTACTTTGATGACCCTCGTTGTGCTGAACTCCAACTGAAACGCTTGTAGCTTGACGTTCCATTCAGCGACTCTCCCAGCGGAGTTGGGGATCCTGAACGGGTAGGCCGAAACGACTTTGATGGGGTAGCCTTGGAAGTAGTGCCGCAGCTTACGCGAGGCCACCAAGAGTGCAAGTAAGAGCTTCTGAGGCATGGGGTATCGTGACCTTGCATCCCGTAGAACCATGCTGACGAAGTACACCGGGTGCTCGACGAGGGTGGGCATGCTGTCGTAGCTTGTGCCTTCCATAGGTTGGGGATCTTCCTGAGACGATGGAGCCCCCAGCGCCCGGTTACCTGGGGCAGCCTCCTCAACCATGAGGGCGTCTTCCTGCTGGGTTTGGTTTCCTGCCACCGTTACCGTGTCCCTCGCGAGGTCCTCTTGGTCTTGTGCCGCCCCCGCTAGGGCTGTAGTTGGGCTGGATGCAGCGTTGACTTGGCGCTCCTCCCTAACTGCCACTAGGGCTGCGCTGGCAGAGTAGGGAGTGACGGCAAGGTAGATCACCAGGGGCTCGAGAGGGCGTGGTGCCACCATCACTGGGGAGCTAGTTAAGTACCTCTTGAGGTCTTGAAATGCCTGGTTGGCCTCTTGTGTCCACTCAAACGGTCCCTTTTTCTTCATCAACTTGAAGAACGGTAGGGCGCGTGCTACCTCTTGAGCACTGCGCTGGATTTCCCCGAAGAGGAGAGGATGATGCAGTAAAGTAGCGTAAGTATTTCCCTCAGTTTTTAAGAACCAAGGTATCAATCCAGTAGGAGATCACACACAAGTCCCTCGTACCTAGACAATCCCACTTTCATCAATTTCATCATCAAGATCTAGAAACTCAGAATTCTTAGGGCGCCTTCTAGGTAAAGGAAGATCATATTCAGATTCATCAAGATTCATATTGCAAAACAAGGATTTAATAGGGGATACATAAATAACTTTTAGATCTTCATCTTGATTTTCATAGGAACAGGGTTTAGCGGCCGTCTTATTAACTAAGGTAGCTTGCATATCCGAAATTTCAGCAGTCATTTTTTCAAGACAAGTAATTTGGGCTCTTATAGCATTGAATTCTTTAGACATATCATCAAGTCATTTATTCATCAAACTCATAAAACCTTTTTGCTCCTTAAGCTCGTTTCTAAAGAAATTATTATGCTCAAATTGCAAAACCATAAACTTCCTGACATTACTTTCGATCTCTTCTAGCCTCTTAAAGTGAAGATCACCAAATTTAAGGAGAGCCATTGCGACAAGTAAACAGACTAACACACGAGCAAACAAAGAGGCAAACGAAGAAGACAAAAGAGAAAGAGAGGAGGAGATTGGGAAAGAGAGAGCGAATAAAACGGCAAGGGTGAAGTGGGGGAGAGGAAAACGAGAGGCAAATAATGTAATGCGAGAGATAGGGATTGTGATGGGTACTTGGTATAGTTGAATTTTGCGTGAACTCCCCGGCAACGGCGCCAGAAATTCTTCTTGCTACCTCTTGAGCACTGCGTTGGATTTCCCCGAAGAGGAGAGGATGATGCAGTAAAGTAGCGTAAGTATTTCCCTCAGTTTTGAGAACCAAGGTATCAATCCAGTAGGAGATCACGCACAAGTCCCTCGTACCTACACAAAACGATAGCAACTCGCAACCAACGCTTAGGGGTTGTCAATCCCTTCACGGTCACTTACGAGAGTGAGATCTGATAGAGATAGTATTTTTGGTATTTTTGATAGATAGATGCAAAGTAAAAAGTAAAAGGCAAAGTAAAACAAAGCAAGTAAATAAAGTAATATAGATTGATATGTTGAGAATAGACCCGGGGGCCATAGGTTTCACTAGTGGCTTCTCTCAAGAGCACAAGTATTCTATGGTGGGTGAAAAAATTACTGTTGAGCAATTGATAGAAAAGCGAATAATTATGAGATTATCTAGGTATGATCATGTATATATGCATCACGTCCAAAACAAGTAGATCGAAACGATTCTGCATCTACTACTATTACTCCACTCATCGACCGCTATCCAGCATGCATCTAGAGTATTAAGTAAAACAGAGTAACGCTGTAAGCAAGATGACATGATGTAGAGGGATAAATTCATGCAATATGATAAAAAAACCCATCTTGTTATCCTCGATGGCAACAATACAATACGTGCCTTGCAACTCTTTCTGTCACTAAGTAAGGACACCGCAAGATTGAACCCAAAGCTAAGCACTTCTCCCATTGCAAGAACTACCAATCTAGTAGGCCAAACCACAAAGATAATTCGAAGAGACTTGCAAAGATAACTCAACCATACATAAAAAAATTCAGAGAAGAATCAAATATTGTTCATAGATAAGCTGGATCATAAAGCCACAATTCATCGGTCTCAACAAACACACTGCAAAAATAAGATTACATCGAATATATCTCCACAAGAGAGGGGGAGAACATTGTATTGAGATCCAAAAAGAGAGAAGAAGCCATCTAGCTAATAACTATGGACCCGAAGGTCTGAAGTAACTACTCACACTTCATCGGAGAGGCTATGGTGTTGATGTAGAAGCCCTCCATGGTGGATTCCCTCTCCAGCGGAGCTCCGGAACAGGCCCCAAGATGGGATCTCGCGGATATAGAAGGTTGCGGCGGTGGAATTAGGTTTTTGGCTCCGTTTCTGATCCGACGGGGGTACGTAGGTATATATAGGCGGAAGGAGTACGTCAGTGGAGCAACAGAGGGGCCATGAGGCAGGGGGGCGCGCCCAGGGGGGCGCCCTCCACCCTCGTGACCGCCTCTGGCACTTCTTGGAGTATGGTCCAAGTCTCCTGGATCACGTTCGGTTGGAAAATCACGATCCCGAAGGTTTCATTCTGTTTGGACTCCTTTGATATTCTGTTTCTTCGAAATACTAAAATAGGCAAAAAAACAACAATTCTGGGCTGGGCCTCCGGTTAATAGGTTAGTCCCAAAAATAATATAAAAGTGGAAAATAAAGCCCAATATAGTCCAAAAAATTAGACAAAGTAGCATGGAGTAAGCAAAAATTATAGATACGTTGGACACGTATCAAGCATCCCCAAGCTTAATTCCTGCTCGTCCTCGAGTAGGTAAATGATAAAAAAGAATTTTTGATGCGGAGTGATACTTTGGCATAATTTCAATGTAAATCTTCTTAATTGTGATATGAATATTCAGATCCGAAAGATTCAAGACAAAAGTTCATATTGACACAAAAATAATAATACTTCAAGCATACTAATCAAGCAATCATGTCTTCTCAAAATAACATGGCAAAAGAAAGTTCATCCCTACAAAATCATATAGTTAGGCTATGCTTCATTTTCGTCACACAAAGATGTTCCCAACTTCTATACCCCCGATGACAAGCCAAGCAATTGTTTCATACTTAAATAATCTCAAACTTTTTCAACTTTCACGCAATACATGAGCGTGAGCCATGGATATAGCACTATGAGTGGAATAGAATATGATTATGGGGATTGTGTGGAGAAGACAAAAAAGGAGAAAGTCTCACGTTGACGAGGCTAATCAACGGGCTATGGATATGCCCATCAATTGATGTCAACATGAGGAGTAGGGATTGCCATGCAACGGATGCACTAGAGCTATGAATGCTCAACAAAAGAAAACTAGTGGGTGTGCATTCAACTTGCTTGCTCACGAAGACCTAGGGCATTTGAGGAAGCCCATCGTAGGAATATACAAGCCAAGTTCTATAATGAAAAATTCCCACTAGTACAAAAAGGACAACTTATGAGACTCACTACATGAAGAACAAGGTGCTACTTTGAAGCACAATATATGAGACTCACTACATGAAGAACAAGGTGCTACTTTGAAGCACAATATATAAGATTCACTACATGAAGAACAAGGTGCTACTTTGAAGTAGAAGTGTGGAAAAAGAGATAGTAGCATTGCCCTTTTTATTTTCTTTTTTTTGGGCCTTTCTTTTTTCTTTTTGGCCTTTCTCTTTTTTTTGGGCAATGCTCTAATAATGATGATCATCACACTTCTATTGATTACAACACAAGGATTACAACTCGAAACTTAGAACAAGATATGACTCTATATGAATGCCTCTGGCGGTGTACCGGGATGGTGCAATGAATCAAGAGTGACATGTATGAAAAATAATGCATGGTGGCTTTGCCACAAATATGATGTCAACTTGCAAATTATTATGCTCAAATTGCAAAACCATAAACTTTCTGACATTACTTTCGATCTCTTCTAGCCTCTTAAAGTGAAGATCACCAAATTTAAGGAGAGCCATTGCGACAAGTAAACAGACTAACACACGAGCAAACAAAGAGGCAAACGAAGAAGACAAAAGAGAAAGAGAGGAGGAGATTGGGAAAGAGAGAGCGAATAAAACGGCAAGTGTGAAGTGGGGGAGAGGAAAACGATAGGCAAATAATGTAATGCAAGAGATAGGGATTGTGATGGGTACTTGGTATAGTTGACTTTTGCGCGAACTCCCCGGCAACGGCGCCAAAAATTCTTCTTGCTACCTCTTGAGCACTGCGTTGGATTTCCCCGAAGAGGAGAGGATGATGCAGTAAAGTAGCGTAAGTATTTCCCTCAGTTTTTGAGAACCAAGGTATCAATCCAGTAGGAGATCACGCACAAGTCCCTCGTACCTACACAAAACGATAGCAACTCGCAACCAACGCTTAGGGGTTGTCAATCCCTTCACGGTCACTTACGAGAGTGAGATCTGATAGAGATAGTATTTTTGGTATTTTTGATAGATAGATGCAAAGTAAAAAGTAAAAGGCAAAGTAAAACAAAGCAAGTAAATAAAGTAATATAGATTGATATGTTGAGAATAGACTCGGGGGCCATAGGTTTCACTAGTGGCTTCTCTCAAGAGCATAAGTATCCTACGGTGGGTGAACAAATTACTATTGAGCAATTGATAGAAAAGCGAATAATTATGAGATTTTCTAGGTATGATCATGTATATAGGCATCACGTCCAAAACAAGTAGATCGAAACGATTCTGCATCTACTACTATTACTCCACTCATCGCCCGCTATCCAGCATGCATCTAGAGTATTAAGTAAAACAAAGTAACGCTGTAAGCAAGATGACATGATGTAGAGGGATAAATTCATGCAATATGATGAAAACCCCATCTTGTTATCCTCTATGGCAACAATACAATACGTGCCTTGCAACTCTTTCTATCACTGAGTAAGGACACCGCCAGATTGAACCCAAAGCTAAGCACTTCTCCCATTGCAAGAACTACCAATCTAGTTGGCCAAACCACAAAGATAATTCGAAGAGACTTGCAAAGATAACTCAACCATACATAAAAGAATTCAGAGAAGAATCAAATATTGTTCATAGATAAGCTGGATCATAAACCCACAATTCATCGGTCTCAACAAACACACTGCAAAAAGAAGATTACATCGAATATATCTCCACAAGAGAGGGGGAGAACATTGTATTGAGATCCAAAAAGAGAGAAGAATCCATCTAGCTAATAACTATGGACCCGAAGGTCTGAAGTAACTACTCACACTTCATCGGAGAGGCTATGGTGTTGATGTAGAAGCCCTCCATGGTGGATGCCCTCTCCGGCGGAGCTCCGGAACAGGCCCCAAGATGGGATCTCGCGGATACAGAAGGTTGCGGCGGTGGAATTAGGTTTTTGGCTCCGTTTCTGATCCGACGGGGGTACGTAGGTATATATAGGCGGAAGGAGTATGTCGGTGGAGCAACAGAGGGGCCACGAGGCAGGGGGGCGCGCCCAGGGGGGCGCCCTCCACCCTCGTGACCGCCTCTGGCACTTCTTGGAGTATGGTCCAAGTCTCCTGGATCACGTTCGGTTGGAAAATCACGATCCCGAAGGTTTCATTCCGTTTGGACTCCATTTGATATTCTGTTTCTTCGAAATACTAAAATAGGCAAAAAACAACAATTCTAGGCTGGGCCTCCGGTTAATAGGTTAGTCCCGAAAATAATATAAAAGTGGAAAATAAAGCCCAATGTAGTCCAAATCAGTAGACAAAGTAGCATGGAGTAATCAAAAATTATATATACGTTGGAGACGTATCAGCGCGCTCCCCCAATTTGGAGATGAAGCGCCCTAATGCAGTCATGCATCCGGTGAGCTTTTGCATTTCTCTGAGGGTCTATGGTGGACTCATGTCTTTGATTGCCTTGATCTTCTTCGGGTTGTCCTCGACCCCCCCTGTGAGATACGAGGAAACCCAGTAGCTTGCCCAAAGGGACACCGAACACGCGTTTCTCCGGGTTGAGCCGCAAGTCTACTTGGCGAAGGCTCGTGAAGGTCTCTTCCAAGTCTTGAATTAAGGTCCTTGCTTCCCAAGACTTCACCACAATGTCGTCGACATAAGCCTCGATGTTCTTTCTGACCTGCCGGCCCAAGGCGATGTGCATTAGCCGTTGGAAGGTCGCGTCCACGTTGCGCAACCCGAACGGCATGCAAGTGTAGCAGTACACCCCACACAGGGTCAGGAAAGTTGTCTTCTCTACATCTTCTACGGCCATATTGATCTGGTGATAACCCGAGAACGCATCTAGGAAGAAAAGCAGGTCGCACTCGGCGGTGGAGTTGATGATCTGGTCAATGCGGGGAAGTGGGAACGGATCTTGTGGGCAGGCCTTGTTGAGGTTGGTGAAGTCGACACACATGCGCTCCTTTCCTCCTTTTTTCGGCACCACAATAGGGTTTGCCAGCCACTCGGGGTAGCGAACCTTGCAAATACCCCTGCTGCTTCCAGCTTGCGGGTTTCCTGGATAACAAAGGCCTACTTCTCTGTGGACCGCCGCCTCGCCTTTTGCTTCACAGGGCGCACATTGGGACACACGTTCAGGTGGTGCTCAATCACTTCCCTTGGAACCCCCACTAGCTGCTTTGGCTCCCATGCGAACACCTCCTTGTTCACACGCAAGAATTTCACCAACGCTTCCTCTTGGCCCGAGTCAAGGTTCGCACCTATGGTGAAGGTGGCTCCTGAGGACCCGTCTTCCTCAATAGGCACCTGCTTGGTCTCCACCTTATCCTGAGTGAACAACTGCTTCTTTTTGGTCGGTGCAGCTTCCTTGGCCTTGGGGCCGTCCGCATCTACGGGCTGCGCCGTTGCGGCGATCTTGAAGGCCAGCTTGAGCGCCAGCAGAGCCTCCTTAGTATCTCCAACTACGGTGAGGATGTCGCCGCTTCCGGGCATCCTCATGAGGTTGTAGGCCAGATGGGTGGCCACCATGAACTGAGCTAGGGCAGGGTACCCTAGGATGGCATTATACAGGAGGCTGATGCGAGCAACGTCGAAGTCGATCAGCTCCATGCGGTAGTTGTCGTGGGTGCCGAAGGTCACGCGGAGGCGGATCTGCCCTAGGGGAATGGAAGAACCGCCCCCAACGCCCGAGAAGGGCCTGCTGGGTCGGAGCCGCTCCAACGGTACACGGAGGAGGCTGAAGGCCTTCACCGAGAGTACGTTGAGGCCAGCGCCGCCGTCGATGAGGGTCTTGGTGACGGCCACCTGGCAGATGGTAAGCGTGCAGAGCATCGGGAGCGCGCCCGAGCAGGCGATGTTGACAGGGTGATCTTCCGAGCTGAAGGTCAGGTCGGCTTTGGGCTCCACCCAGCCCGGGGGAGCTCCTCACCGCGCGAGGACAGCACCGATCTGGCGAAAGAACGGCTCGGTGTGGCGATCTGAAGGTGGTTCCTGCGAACCGCCCAGGAGAGCCGCGACAATCGGGGGCACCGGCTCCATGAACTGGGTGAGGAACAGGTCGCGCAGCTCCTCCCAGGAAGCCACGGAAGAAGCTGGCAGGTTGAGCAACCATGCGCGTGGGACACCGGTGAGGGCCATGGGAAGCCAGTTGGCCATGATCTTGTCGTCGCCTCCGGCCTTGAGGAAGGCCTCCTCGTATGCCAGCAGGAAAGTCGTCGGGTCTGCCGCACTGTCGTAGCATGGCGGCAACTCTGGCTTGAACCTCGTCGGCCACTGCACCTGCCGCAAGGCGGGGGCCAAGGGTCAGAGCCCCCTGGCCCCAGCACTGGCGTCGGTTGCCGGAGCCGGAAGTGCGTTGTCCGCCATGGGGGTGAAGCTCGGTGTGGCGGGGATGAGTCGACGGAGGGAAGGACTCCGGTGCACCCCTACCTGGCGCGCCAAATGTCGGATATCGGGTTCCGGCAAAACCCTTAAGGTTTGAACACTGGGGTACGCATGAAGATTTCTCCCTATCGAATCTCTCTCTCTCTCTCTCTCTCTCTCTCTCTCTCTCTTTGCCTCGTCGCGATCCCTGGGCTTAGCTAAACGAAATCACATCATAAGAGACACGAGGTTTATACTGGTTCAGGCCACCATTATGGTGTAATACCCTACTCTAGTGTGTGCTGTGTGGATTGCCTCTTGGGCTAATGATGAACAGTACAAGGGGAAGAGCAGCCTCGCGAGGAGAGGTGTTCTTGTGCTAGTGTGGTGTGTGGATGAACTCAATGATCTCTCCTTGCTATGGTGGTGGCTAGTCCTATTTATAGGGGCCCTGGTCCTCTTCCCAAATATTGAGCGGGAAGGGATTCCACACCGGCGGGATTTGAAAGGGGGCAGCCAGTACAGACTACCCTGACTAAAGGTGGTCTTCGCCTGCCAAAGGCTCTGGTGATGACGCTGTCTTGGGCTCCATGATAACCTCCGTCTTGCCGTCCTGCTAGTCCTGGTCTTGTTGCACCGATATGGAAACCTTTGCCTGATGCCTTGGTACCCCGCGCCTGCGCTTGCCCCCTTAGCACCAAAGGGGAAACTGGTAGACTGCGTGCGCTGGCGCCCGCCTGGCCTTGGTCGTCATGGCTTACGTCATGGGAACCTCGCAAGGTACCCCATGCCTTGATATCTCCACCTCCCTCGTGAGCCTGCCTGGTAAGGCCGCTCCTGAGGAGGCCGTGCGTCGTCCGCCCCGCGAGGCTTGGCCCCTCGCGAGGGTCTTGAGTGCTTGGTTGATGAAGACGGGCCGCACTAGGCCGCTCGTGGAGCCACGCAGCGGGCCGCAGGCAGGCAAGTCTGGATACCCCCATATCCAGAACACCGACATCAGTATCTTGAATACTAATGAGTGAAATACATGATTTCAATCACACTTGTGTTAATTCTATGGTATGTACATAACCAGATATGTCCAAGTACTCCAAGTAAGTTGTGAGCAAAGTTACTAGAATGATCAAATTGTTGATCATAGGACAATAGTGAAAATATCGTTAAGTACCGACGATGCGTTTTTCGCATACGGAGAAAATGAAAAGATTGTTGTAAGGAGCTACATCAATACATGCTTGATGTAAGTAGTACATCGACAAAAATCTTCATTTGGTGCTCCAAGCGAATTTTTGATTTCAATTAAAATTATTTATGGTGGCACACTAAGTTGGAATTGATCCAAGGAAGTTAATGTGGTGAATTCTAAAATAGAAAGCTAAGTATATTGTCACTTTAGAAGCAACAAAAGAGGGTGATGAATCAGAATTTCATTTATGAACTTGGATTGGTTTCTAAATGATTGTGCAAATAGAACATTGTTCTCAGCAGTGGTCTATAGCTCAATCTGAGAATCAAAGGTCAGGCCAAGCGATTCAATACATACAAAGCCAATTTCACAAAACTATAAATTTATGTGAAAGCATGAAAGATACATTGAAATGCAAATGATACAGATGGATTTGAAGTTGCCAGGATCCGATAGGACAAATTCTATACCACATGCAAAGCATGGACTGACACCAGATTGCCATTGGTGTTTAAAAGTGCTAACTAGATTATTGACTCTAGTGCAAGTGGGAGACTGTTGGGAATATGCCCTAGAGGCAATATTATTTATATTATTGTATTTCCATATTCATAATTAAGAGCTTATATTTCATGCTATAACTGTTATGATCCTGGAATATGCGATTCCGTGGAAAACTCATATGCACGTGTGAAATGATAAACCGATAAAATGAAGGTTCCTAGTCTCGCCTCTAAGACTAGCTCAAGTGTTGTTGGTGATCACGTTTTCTGGATCTTAGGATATCGTTAAGTGTAACGATGATCCTAAACCAACATTGAGATTATGACGTTGGAAAAACGATCATATTGAATCGACCCAAACTTGTTTGCTACGAATTGAGTTAATATCGTTTGTATTCAATGGTAATAACACAGAGTGTTAGCATGGGTTTTAGTTCCTCAGACCATGAGAGTGTCTCGCTCACTTCCTACCAGACGGTGGGCTTTGGGGTTGCTCAAACGTCATCTGTAACAAGGTGATCATAACGATAACTTTCGGGCTCACATGAAAGTTTGACAAGTAACCGGACATCTCGAGAGTGGGATTTGCTCCTCTGACGATGGAGAGATATTCTTAGGGCCCTCTTGGTGTGACGGCATTCATCATCGTTTAGCCAGACACAGGTGACTACGTCACACGGATGCCGGAACACGTTAAGTAGAAAGAAGAACCAAATCGGTAATGGGAGCAATGGTATAGTGAGCATGATGATGACTCAGGAGGATACCGATGCACACCGGATTTTGTAAAGTATTGCGAAGCAAAGGGAACATCATATGATAACCAAAGGTTCACTCAAATATCATTCGTGTAATCATAGGGACCAATATGGATGTCCACGATTTCGCTATCAGTCATTGAACGAATGGGTTTCATTCATGTCTATGGTTTACCGAACCTACGGGGTGACAAGCTTAAGGTAATCACGATTTGCTGAGTGTTAGTGGAACGGGAGTAATGAGAATATATTTGTGGATTTGTTTCATTAATATCTGGAATAGTTTCGAGAGGTTCCGGAAGCATTTCGAGGTCACCAGAAGGGTTTCGGTGAATATCGAGTAATACCAGGTATTACCGATTAATATATATATATATATATATAGGTGGGAAATATTTCCAGGGATGTTAAATTGTATATGTAATACTCTGAAAATGTTTGAAGTATTTTATTTTTGATTTAAATATCAACGAGGCTAAAAAGGCCAAGAGGTGCAAGGCAACTTGGGCCAAAAAGGCCCAAGTAGGAAAGTGCCTCCCTTCCCTAATGAAGCGGGCCGAATTGTAGAGGGGGGGGGGGAGTCCAACTCCTCCTCCCTTGGCCGGTCAAAGGGGAGGGACTTTCCCTCCCCTTGTGGCGCCCCTCCTCTCCCCTCCTAACCTATATATACTAGAGGATTTCCATCCTTTGAACATACACGTTCTGGGAGCCTCCTCTAGTTGATCTAGTTCCAGTTCTAGTTGGTCCTACACTAATTAGAGCTAGCCCTGGCCACCTCTAATCCTCATAATTAGAAGTCCCATGTGGTTCTAATCTCCTCCCTCTAATTCTCCGGCGACGATTAGCTCTGTACGACGAAGCGCTGCCGAATCGTGAAAACCGTACCCTTGTAACCAAGTAGAGAGGCCGTGCTTTCGGTCTTCAGTTCGAGGGATCGTTTGAGGGCGGTTCGCGAGATCGTCATCAACGTTCGAGGGACTTCAAGTACGATCTACACCGACTCGTCTACTTCCGCTGCACTTCAAAGTCGGCAACGATCGTTGATCACAACCCGTTATGCATCTTCATATTGTTCTTGGGTGATTGTATGTGCGATTTTTTTTGTTTTCCAATACTTTTCCCAACAAAGGAAACCATGGTTCATAGGGAAAGTTGGGTCAGGAGCAAAGTACTCATTGAAGAGCAGCCGTGCTCTAGAGACTCTATGCCGGTTCAGAACTCTTATCCCTTTGATCGAGCCCTTTAAGTTGAGAACGTGCTCCACCTCCCGGCCCATTTCCTGTTGGATGCTCATGAGCATCATCAGCTCAGCTTCTCTGTCCGAATCTGAGGAATTGAAGAACTCATTTTAAATCATTCATCAAGCTCTGTCGGTTCATACTCCTCGTCTGACGAACCATCCAATCCATCGACCTATGAATAAATCCTAAAAAGTGGTCGAACAATGTGTCGAACAAATAGAGGGCAAGGTGTAGTCCGAGAGTTTTCAAACATTCCGCGATGACATCCGGGCCGACGACGATATCAACTGTGGCGAGGACGGATGGGAGGACTGTTGTGGCGGTGCTAGCGACGCTGAGGGCTCAGAACGGTGGCGGGTCTAGGAGGGGGCGGTGCAGAGCTAGGAGGGGGTTGTCTGGTCCGACGTGTCGAACATGCCCGGGCCTCCTCATATCCGCCCCAGATTTGAGTTAGATATGAGGGGTGCCGGTCAGCCCAGGCATTTAGGGCCGATATGAGGAGCCCGTCTTGGTTGGGTTTTTTTACCAGTCAGTGGTCGAGCCGTCCGCCCGGAAGTTTGAGTCCGGTTTGAGGCACCTAGCTGTAGGTGCTCCACAATTATCAAATGTTCACGTACACGTTCTCTTGCGTATTTTGATAGAGGCCGATGCTATACCTGGACGAATCAAAGCAATCAAAGATAAATAACATAATCTTAAGCAATAAAGATAAATACTCCATTGCAACAATAATTCAAATAAAAATATTACAATTCAAATGTACAGTTCTAAAATAAAATAGTTTAAGTTTGAATTTATCTTAGTCGGATACATGTTTTAATTCTTCATACGAAACGCCCGAAGATGCTAAATAAGATCATTTTACAGTTGCTCATGAGTTTCTCGATGTCGAATTTGATGAGGCATTTAGATAAAATCCTCAAATGTGATATGAATTTAAGGATATACTAATAAGACGCATGGCTGTGAACTCAGATATTTAAGAGATGACCGGGCACTGTACACCGACGCAGTCGGGCTCATCCACGAACATTTGAGGGTCACATTAGAGCATCTCCACTTGCCCCTCACGACACCTTTTTAGTCTCGGTTTTAGGCTCGGACGACGTTTTCCCCGAAAAACGGTCCAGTCACGCCTTCAACGCCCCTAGGACGTCGAAATAGCGCCGGCAAACCCAGCGTGTTGCGGGGCTCTTAGGGCGCCGGCGGAAGTTTCGGCGAATCGTGTCGCCCCACAAATCTTTTTTGTTGACCCACTTAATCATTTTCCTCACAAATTTTTGGTTAAGGTGGGGTGTGGCTGGAAAGATGCCCTCCTCATGCACCTTTATTTCAACCGGATGAAACTTTGGCCCCTCAAAACACCATTTTTTTAATTTGATGGTGTTGTGGGCGCTTCATGGGCTGGAGACGCTCTTAGCGTGTGTTTGGTAGGGTGCATGGAGGGTGCATGAGGGTAAAAGTTTCCAATAGGACCCACTTTTGCTTGTTTGGTAGGGTGCATAAGCTCATATGAGCTATACTGATCTGATGCATAAGAGGGCCCTCAACTATGCTCATCTCATGCACCCCAGACAGGGTGCATGGAGGCAGCCATGCTGGCCCTGACACTCGTCCCCACCCACCAGACCACGTCCAGATATGTTTATATTTTCAAAAAATATTTAGAATTTTACAATTTATTTGAATCTTTGAAAATTTTAGAATATCAAAATTTCTTTAAATTTTTGAAATTTTTAGGATTTCAAAGTTGTTTAAATTTTCAAAAAAATGTTCATAATTTCAATGTTTCTAAAAAAATCAACAATGTTCGGAATTTCAAAATAAAATAAAAAATTGTTTGAATTTTGAAAAAAACCAGAATTTCGAATTTAATTAAATTTTTATAAAATATTCAAAAGTTCAAATTTTGTTTAAATTTTCAAAAAAATCTTGGAATTTCCAATATGTTCAAATTTTCAAAAAAAAAATCAGAATTTCAGAATTTATTTTATTTATTTTTAAAAAAATTAGAATTCCAAAAATTTGTAAATTTTCAAATTTTGTTTAAATTTGTGTTCATATTTTTCCGATTTTGTTCATCATTCAAATATAATATTTGGAATTTGAAAATGTTCAGCATGTCTAAACACATGCAGGCTGTCAAACAAAGTCTCAGCTCAGCATGTCTCAGTGCATACATCGCTGCCAAACAACAGCAACTGCGTGGACTCAGCATGTCTACACTCAGCATGTATAAGAGAAACAACTAGGGTAGGTCCATACATGCTACCAAACACACCTTTAGAGGGCCCGGCTGTAGATGCTCTAGTCCTGCCCATGCGAGCGGCAGCAGCAGCAGCAGCTCTACGTTGCAGGCAGCCGCGGGTAGTGAACAGGAGCAGACAGATACCACTCGCGCGTGTCGTGTATAAATATCTCTCTCCCGGACTCCCCGCCGTCCCACCCAGCGCTTACTCGCGGTCGGCCAGTCCCCGTTCCGTCCCGCCCCGGCGACTCCACCACCCGCCCCTCTCGCCTCACCTTCCCTGCACGCACGCCCGCCCTCCCGCCCCAGCAGTTGACCCGCGCGACGCGCCGCTCGTCAGATCAGATGGACCATGCCAAGGAGCCGTCTCCCACGCGGTAATCAATCTATCAATCCTTCCCGCCTTCCCCGCGATTCGCCTCCTGCGCGCATTCTTGTTTCTGCCTGCGCCACCGGCGGCGATGGCTGACGCGGGCGGTGGCGCGTGCAGGGCGTGGTGGTCGAGGGACACGGTGGCCGTGGTGACGGGCGCCAACCGGGGCATCGGCCACTCGCTGGCCGCGCGGCTCGCGGAGCACGGCCTCACCGTCGTGCTCACCGCGCGGGACGGCGAGCGCGGGGAGGCCGCCGCCGCGCCGCTCCGCGACCGCGGGCTCCCCGTCGTCTTCCGCCGCCTCGACGTCTCCGACCCCGCCTCCGTCGCCGACTTCGCCGCCTGGCTCCGCGAAACCGTCGGCGGCCTCGACATCCTGGTACGCCATCGCCACGCCACCACCTCCCCTTTATCCTCCTCGCTTCCTCGCCCTAGGTGTCTGCATCTTCCACGCACAAGGTCAAATCTTCGGAGCGCCACCAAAGTTATTCCTACCTTTGCCATGGATGGGATGGATCAGCCATGAATATCCACGATTCCACGCACCAACGCGCATCGTCATCCGTAGTAGCGCTCTCGCTTTGCATCGGATCAGGCCGAGCCTGGTTCCGTTTCACACTGCATTATTGCGCTCTCTGTCTCGGACAGGGCACGCAACACAACACGAGCTCGCCAGCGCGTCGACCAACGGAATAAAAACGTCATGTCACTCTCAGAAAAGCCGCAAGAAGTGGCAGGCGGGGTACGGCGGAGCGGTGTGCGCAGCGCAGTTATGGCGTGCGTCCGACGGCCTTCCGTTCCCCGTTCGTCATCTGGGCCGTCTGCGCCGCCGGACAGCGACGGCCGGCCGGCAACCAGGTCCGACCTGACGACGATGTGTCGTGGTCTCGTGGAATATGTTACATGGCCGGTACAGTACGCACCTATACCTGGTTGCTTGCGTCCGGGGACCAACCCCAGCACTCAACCTGGTCAGGTTTTTGATGAACCGCACCACTCACAAGATATTGCTTTTACCAAGTGTGCCTCGTTGACTCGGAGTAGGTGATAATAATGTGCATCATCTACCGAGTTTACCGGAGTTCTTGTACTTAATTCTACAGATTATTTTTTGCACTAAAGATTTTAGTATCATGTCGATTTAGTCGACGTTTTCGTAATCAACATATATTCAGAGTTTCAGACATTTCTAGTTTCAACTGCTTGAACTTATGGTTGCATTCTTTACTGAAAATTTACAGAAGCACATGGGTCTTGCCCTTAGCCTTTAGTTGCAGCAAACGGATGCTTTCTGAGCGAGCCAAGCCAAGGATAAAGTTCATCACACTGTTGTTATATAACCCAAACCAAGCCAAGGAAGATTCTTTAATGCCAATTTTGTCAATGTTTGAGTAGTCATATATTCAGAGTTTCAGACATTTCTACTTTGAACTATTCAGATTTATGTTTCATTCTTTATTGAGAAAGCACACGCGTCTTCCTTATTTCTAGCGAGCCAAGCCAAGGATACTTTTCAGCACACTGTTGTCATATAGGAGAAGAAACGGGCAGACTCTAAACAAAATGGTGGCCCCTAACAGAATGTATTCAATTCAATGTTAACATAGTTCACTACCCCACTCTGGCTGAGTTAGCACTTTCATGCCACTTAATCATGTAGAAGTACTGCCCATCTTATGGCTCTCCAACTTTGTTGGTTCATCCATGCCGTCAAGTCATCATCTGATGTGGAAAACTTTTCGAAAGCATACTTTGATACTTGTGATTTGAGAGCCGGAGAGTGAAAGGCATGATACGCCAGTCAGCACTCACTAGTGCTGTTTCCATTTCTAGCTCCAACACCAAAACCAATGAGAAAAAGGAAGTTGTTTCACGACCACGCAGGTGTAAAGAAGCAAGAGGGCATGGCCTTCCTTCCTCCGGCGCTGGAATTAATGAAGTCACATTCCTGTCTGTCGATGCAGGTGAACAATGCCGCCGTGTCGTTCAACGAGATCGACACCAACTCGGTGGAGCACGCGGAGACGGTCCTCAACACCAACTTCTACGGGACCAAGCTGCTGACCGAGGCGCTTCTGCCCCTCTTCCGGCGATCGCCGGCCACCAGCCGGATCCTCAACATCAGCTCTCAGCTTGGCCTTCTTAACGTAAGTGTATGCATGTTCATTCAGATCAGATGGATAGTATTTCAAAGTTTGCAAACATGCCGTTGTGGGCTCGACTAGTCGATAACACAATCAAACTATCAAAGTGTGAACGCACGTGGCTAGCTATGTATAGAGACAAGAGAATTTTCAATTCTATCTCAAACCATATCGCAATCAGCAACGCCAGCAGCTCTACCTAATACCAGTACATTGTCCACTCACACTCCACAGAATGCATATATGTCCAAATTAAGCCACTTCATTTGAAATACCTAGTCTTTTCTTTCCTTATCGTTGAAAGAGCAAAGGGGGGAAGGTGCAACGTTTTCTTTCCACAAAACTCCAGGTTTGCTTTAGCTCTTCTGTTTAAAGATTCTCCAACCTACAGAGTTAGGTGTTCAATTCTGCCCACCAGTATATTCTTTGTTAAAAATGGATCATTCAAAAGGGACCACCCTCGCCTTTTTCTTCCTTATAAATTGTGTAAGTTCCAAATTTTTGGTTCCTAGCTTGATCACATGGCAATTGGCAACATATGTCATAAAAAATGATAGTCTGTAAAACGATCATGCACATCTGGACAAGCATGGATGAATGGGAGGGGATTTTTGGGATCTGGGTACACAGGAACCCACTTGATAAAATTTACAAAAAACGTAAAACAGTACTCCCTCCATCACAAAATAACTGTCTCAATTCTAGTACAACTTTATACTAAAGTTAGTACAAAGTGAGACACTTATTTTAGGACGGAGGGAGTACAATATATCTTAATAATAAATGACCATTTGTGACCTGGGTAAAAAAGGGAAAATGGTAGTGCTACAATTTAAGTTCCAAAACATAGAAAAATGTGTTTTTTGGCTAAGCTTTAGTAAGTGGGTACACCTAAACCATCAGTCCATCACCATTCCAATATTTTGCTGGATGACGAGCAAATATAGTGTCTGCTGGCAGTTATGTAAGCTGTGTCAGAGGAACCACAATAGAGGCGAATCTGGTAATGGCAAGCCGTTTATAGCGTCGGAAGTTGATTACAATAGTCAGCAGGGTATGAGCAAATCTGGTTCAAGGGCATTATTAGACAGTTGAAACATGGCGGGAACATTCACAGGGGCTTGTCTGCGACGACTAATTTTGCAGAGACAGAAGCTAGTGCGCCCACTGCATGCTCGTAAGCTCACCTAACAGAAAAAAAAGGGAAGTCTCGGCACCGCTGTTTCTATACCTGCACTCATTTCGTCACTAAGATTGTGGAAAACACACATTGGAACTAGGGACATGCGTAACTGTACTACTTAATGAGTACAGGCTACCATGCCAAGAAAGAAGGGATCATAGAGGTAGAGTGTGCGT
Source organism: Triticum aestivum (assembly GCF_018294505.1). Classification (NCBI taxonomy): domain Eukaryota; kingdom Viridiplantae; phylum Streptophyta; class Magnoliopsida; order Poales; family Poaceae; genus Triticum; species Triticum aestivum. Next base: position 537,701,052 of record NC_057798.1, read on the forward strand.
ACGCGTATGAGTGTATGTGCGTATGTATGAGCATATGTACTGTGTTTGAAAAAAAAGCGATAGACCGTATCTTGAAGCTTGGTGCTGTACGTTTACTCATGTGCAGAAGGTGCGCAACCCGTCGCTGAGGAGGCTGCTCCTGGACGAGGAGGCCCTGACGGAGGGCAAGATCGAGGCGATGGTGTCGCAGTTCCTGGCGCAGGTCAAGGACGGGACGTGGGGTGAGCACGGGTGGCCCAAGGTGTGGACGGACTACGCCGTCTCCAAGCTGGCCCTCAACGCCTACACCCGCGTCCTGGCGCAGCGGCTGCAGTCCGGCGGCGAGCGCGTCAGGGTCAACTGCTTCTGCCCCGGGTTCACGCGGACCGACATGACCAAGGGGTGGGGCAAGCGCACCGCCGAGGAGGTGGCCGACTTCGGCGCCCGGCTCGCGCTGCTCCCGCCCGGCGAGCTCCCCACCGGCACCTTCTTCAAGTGGCGCACGCCGCAGCTCTACTCCAAGCTCTGAGACACGTATCCGATGGTGTTCGTCTGTACGTCCCGTGCGTGGTCGATGGTTGCTCGAATTCTAGGCGCCTGCTGTACGTCCGTGGTGGAGTAAATATCTCGTTTCAGTTTAGCCATCGTTGCTGCTAGTTCGCTGCTCCTACCTAAGTGTACAATAGCTGATAAATCAGTGGTGTTCCACTCGTCCCATTGCTCTGGATCTTCACGCGGTATGGATTCAAGTAGCATCTCATTGCTTAGCCGCCACCGAGATTGTAGAGCACAGTGTGAGCCAGTATGGTGCTATCTTCCGGGAAATCAAGCAGAAGCACCGGCACTGTTTGTGTGACAATGTCCCCTCTTAGCCAGATGGAGCATAATTTGGATGATCATCTCATAGCAGGGGACTTGCCTTGGCCAGAAGTAGGGCATCATGTTCGCTTCCTTGCTCCCTCGGAGATCGCTTGTATTCCATTTGACATTGATTAATAAGGGTCAAAGTTTCGATGTTGTACTGATCGTTATGTTTGTGTTCGTGCTGGCTGAGCAATACAGTTTATGCATGATGTAGATCAAGCCAATATATGAATATTTCTTTTTCACCTTAGCTATATGCAAGTGTCCTGATTTTTGAAATTGGGTAAGCAGTAGTGGGGCAACAAAACATGAGTAATGGGCCAGTTTTACCAGATATTTGGGCCATTTATCTATAAGTATTCAGAAGATTTTGCATTGGCTGGGAGGCGGTGGCCCAGAGATTCATGCTGTTCTTTTATTATGTTCTTTCATCGCTTCTTAGTTAGTTTTTGACTTGCTTGTTTAGGGCAAGTTGATTTTTTTTCTAGGTTGAATTTTGACTCGTCTCTGTTAGGGGTTAGTCGATTTTTCGCTTGAAACCCGTTATACATTGCCTGTTTTTGTTTGTATGCCTTTTTAGCTTTCGATTTTTTTTCTACATATGTATTATTTACATGTTGGATGAGAAAAAATGTATACACGCAAATACTATACAATATGTGTGTAAGTTATATTAGAGTATAAAAATTACACTGTTATATACTTATTATTTGCATATTAAAAAGTGCAATCTCAGTGCAAAGTTGTGCGCTTTTTTTTTCGTCTTAAAGGGTAATACTAATGTCACTTATTTACTTTTTCTAAGAAAGCTACATTATTTTGAGTTTTTATATTTTTATTTTACTTCCCTTTTTTGTGAGGGTAATATCAATGCCACTAATTTATTCCCTCCTAGGAAACTTCTTTTTGCGAAATTATTATATGCTTAATCTTGCATATTATAAAAAACATATTTTTTGTGTAAATTTTGTCCAAAATTATCATTTTTTATTTTTTATTTTCTTTCTTCCTAAATGGTAATATCAATGCCTCTAATTTATTTTCTTTAAAAAATCATTATTTTGATTTATTTTCTTTTGGGTTTTAATTCATTTTTTCATCTTCTTTAAGGGTAATACCAATGGCGCTAATTTATTCCTTCTTGTTGTACTTATTTTCACGAAAAACACTATTGTACGCATGTTCTTGCATATGATAAAAAGCACAGATTATGTGTAAATTGTGTGCAATTTTTTCCATTATTTATTCAAAATTTTCTTTTCTTCAAGGTTAATGGCATGCCACTAATTCATTTTTCCTTAGATTTTTTTTAGTTTTTATTTCACTTTTTTCTTCTTCTTTAAGTGTAAACTACTAATGCCACTAATTTATTCCTTCCTAGAAAACTTATTTGTACGGAAATTTCACTATTATAAGCTTATTGTTGCATATTATGAAAAACACAATTTATGTGTTTTTGTTTCATCACTTTTTTTTTCTTCCTAAAGGGTAATATGAATGCCACCAATTCATTCTTTCTTAGAAAACATAATATTTTATTTTTTAGTGTTTATTTTATTTTCGTCGTTTAGAAAACTACACATATTATAAACCTGCCTACACATTTGATCATCACCCGCATGTGAAGATTAATTGGACTCTAACTTCACATAAATAAATAGCCCTCATAGTGTAGTTAAGTTCCATTAGGTCGATCGGTCAAAACTTACACATAGAAGATATATCTATGAACTCAAACACTTTTGTGCAGTTTTCGGGATCTCCTCATCAAAATATAATATTATAGCCAGCTAGCTTGTGTTGTGTCAGGCAAGGAAGACGTGCGTCTGAAGCATGCACCACTCTCACTGGTCGTCGCCGGCTAGTGTCGGATTTCGGGTTCTGACAGACCCTCAAGGTTCGAACTTTGGAGTGCGCGCGGAGATCACACCTCCTACCAACTTACGTCTCGTCGCCTCGCAAAGAATCTAAACTACACGAAGAACAACACAAGGGACACGAGGTTTATACTTGTTCGGGTCACCATTGTGGTGTAATACCCTACTCTAGTTTGTGGTGTGGTGAATTGCCTCAGGGGCTGGTGATGAACAATACAATGGAAGAACTGTCTCGCGAGGGGAGGAGTTCTTGTGTGGTGATTCTGGCTAAGGTTCGCCTGATCGATCTCCGAATCCCCATGCTTTGGTAGCTAGTCCTATTTATAGAGCGAGGCCTTGGTCCTCTTCCCAAATATTGAGCGGGAAGGGCGCCAACAATTGGCCATTTTGAAGGGGAACATCTATTACACTTATCCTGACTAAAGTTGGTCCCCGCCTGCCAAAGACTCTGACGATGACGCTGACTTGGGCTCCACGATGACATCCATCCTGCCGTTCTACTAGTCTTGGTCTTGTTGCACCGAAATGGTTGCCTTTGCTTGATACCCTTGCCTGCGCTTGCCCCCTTTGCACCAAAGAGGAAACAAGGACTCTGCGCAGGCCGACGCCCGCCTGGCGCCCGCCTGGCTTCGTTCGTCATGGCTTGCGTCACGGGCATCTCGTGAGGTACCCCGCCTTGATCTCTCCGCCTCCTCGCGAGCCAGCCTGACGAGGCTGTGCCTGAGGAAGCTTCCTGTCGTCCGCCCCGCGAGGCTTGGCAGGCAAGTCTGGGTACCCCCGTTCCCAGAACGCTGAAAGTAGCCCCCGGGCTCAAGGCGCGCCCGGACTTGGCTTAGCAGGGAAGCGAAGGGGCAAGTGCGAAGCACTGCGGGCCCCAACAGCCTGCGGCCTTGGGCGCCGCGTGGCGGTTGATTGGACGGGGGCATCCCTGCTTCCCCACGACGCATCGGCAACTGCTTGACTTGACAAGAGAGTGGCACTAGGCCAGGCTTACCCTCTTTGCCTTCTCTAGTCATCGCCCAGATCCCCTTTCTCGTTGTCCTCCTTCTTGCTCCCGAAATACCCAGATCTACTCCAACCCCTCATCTCAGCAAGACATGGCGCCTCGTCAGACCCCGGTCGGAGCCTGGTACTCGCCCGCTCTGGATCCTCCGAACGTGTCAGAGAAGAACCTTGCCCGGACGCCCCACATGATGGCGGCGCAAGGCAACGGCGGGGCGGCCGCTTTCAAGGTTGGCTCCGCCCTTCCCGAGGACAAGGAAGCACCTTCTAGCCGCTCTTCGTGAGCGCCATCGCCGCCGGTCTGGTGCCTCCCTTTTCCGAGTTCTCCCTTTCTGTTCTCCGCCACTACAACCTGCAAGATCTGCACCTTCATCCCAACTCTGTTCTTCTCCTGGCGATTTTCGCCTATTACTGCGAGGCTCATGTTGGGGTGAGGCCCTCGGTGGCCTTGCTGCGCCATTACTTTTACCTCCGGGTTTCTCGCGGCCCCATCACTGCGTGCGCGAGCTTTATTGCGTACTCCAGCTCCAATGCTATCTCGAAGCCCGGGAAGAGGATCGAAGGCTTCCGGAGCAAGTGGGTCATGGTGGATGCTGGACGCATCCACCCCCGGCTGATGCTGCCTACGAGGCAGCCTGAGGCCGTCGACGCTTGGTCCCGCACGGAGCTCGTCGATCCCCGCGCGAGGCCTGTGCTGGAGAGGATGGACACGAACCTGTGGCCAGGCAACATGGCGTCGGCGAAGCTGACCGGGGCGTCGCTCCTGAGGGAGTTTCTGGAGCACCGGGTGGCTCCGCTTCAGGAACACTCGCTCCCGCTGTGGAGGCTCGGGGAAGCCGATGCCGCCCTTCGCCCGAGCTCTGTAGTCTTGGCCGACAGAGATCTGGCCGCGGTCCTCCAATCCTTGGTTGAGGGAGACGTGGCGAGATTGGAGGGTGCTCCTGTACCCCTGTTCATTCGGGATGATTGGGAGCAGGTGGTGAACTCCATGCCCGCCTTCAACGGGGATGGGCCTGTGCCCGTGGAGGTTCCTGAGGACCTGGCGGCCCTGGCAACGGTGAACATATCTTCCAGCGACTCTGGCAAAGAGGAGGAAGAAGAGGGGGAGGAAGAGGAGCCCGACTCCGAGGCGACCGACTGGGAGTCGAGAGAGCCCCTCCCTCAGTGCAGGTCCCGCGCTCTCCGCCTCATGTCGGACGACGACGAGGATGGCGACGAGCGAGGTGGGGAGTGTTCGCCCCTGATCCCAAAGAAGGACAAGACGGGGCTGGTTCTCCGCGGGCCTGCTTCGGCTCCGAGGCGATCTGCAGACGTGCCTCCTGCTCCCGAGTCTCCTGAGGCTGAACCCAGTAGCCGGCTCTCAGGCTTCAAGTTCGGCCGGAGGCTGCTTGAGTCCGTGAGCGATGACCAGTAAGTGCTTGATTTTCGTTCTGCTTCCTGCTTTTGTTGCTGAGGCTTGACGTCCATATCCCTTGGCTAGGCCGGTGCCTGCGGCAAAAAGGCTGAAGGGGGCCCCTGAGGCTTCGCCTGGGGTAGTACTTCCACCCGTGGGAGAAGGAGGCGGCAAAGCTCGGGCCTCTCCTGCCCGGCCATCCTCGCGAGGCCAGGCGGGGCGTGCTGGGGCGAGTTCAGCCCCCGTGACCCAAGCGACTCCCGAGGCATCCTTGCCTGACACCACTGCCGCAGTCATCGGGGCACAGAAGGTCCCGACTCATGGCGCTGTGATCACGCTGCCGTCTTCTCCTCCTACTCCGCCAACTGCCATTTCTCCGACTCCTTCTACTATCCTGGATCATGCTGCTGCTGAGCTGGACCGGCTGCGAGAAGATCTTCAGGGCACCGACCCTCGCTGGCCTGGCGCCTGGAGCTGGCCTCTAGCTGGGTCCGCTCTGATGCTTCAGTTTGAGCGGCGCTGGTCTAGGCCGCGACGACCTGCGATGAGGAGAAGAATGCCATCCTTCAAGCCAAGGCCGCTCGCGACGCCGCCTTGGGTGAGGATGCGGATGTTCGGGGCCGCTACAAGGCGCTGGAGAGTGAGCTGCAAGGCCTGTGCGACCAGCTCGCCAAGGAGGCCCGAGACCGCAAGGAGAAGGAGGAGGAGATGAAAACTCGCGAAACTGCCGCCAAGGTCCGGGACGTCGAGCTTGATGAACGCCATGGCCGATTGGATACGCTCGAGTAGGCGTTGGAAGCGAAGAGGATCAAGCTGGACGGCAAGGCGAGGGTCCTGGCCGAGGACCGCGTTGCCTTCGCGAAGCTGGAGGAGAGGGCTCGCGCCTCGCTGAAGACGCTTTATGATGGCGGCCTAGAAAAACCGTTGGCCGGCGCCGAGGATGGCCCCACCAAGTTGCTTCCCTTCCTGGTCCGCGCACTTGAAGATGTCGCCATTGGTCTTGCCCCCACGGCTGAGGCTGAGGCGCGTGTCCTTTCTTCTGCAGCGCTAGCGCGCGTCTTCACTCCCGTCTACCTTCGCGACCCCAACGTTGACCTTGACAGCCTGCTGGAGCCTGCGAGCGGCGAGCTTGCCGCTGCCGTTGCTGAGGCTGTGAAGGGTCAAGCGGAAGCCCTACTGGCGAAGTTCCGCGCCTTCAGCACCAAGCCAAGGCGAGACGCTGCTGACCCTGGGGCTCCGCGAGGTGAAGCCCCCCAGCGCAACTCCGCCACCAGCGATGGCACTGCTGGGAAGTGACCCCTTCGCGGCTCCTGTCCTGCTTTAGCTCCTGCAACATGTATCATGCCTCGTGGAGGCGTTTAAACTTGTGTTTGGTGTTGTGAGAACAACCTATGGACTGTAATATTTGCTTTTGAATTCCTTGAGATTTGCGTCTTTCCTTCCTACTTTCCTGTGTTCTACGTTGGCAGAGCCCGGCCCCGCGCATACCTCAACCGTCGTTAGCCCCGACCGGAAACCAGGACGGGACCAAGGAGTGAGGGGCTACATGACCAGTTAGACTCCTGAGTCGCGATGCTCAGGAGTCCCCCTTGACGCACGAACAACAAGTAGGGAGGGGAGGTGTAGGAGTAGATCTACCGTTCTACGTCGGCAGGGCCCGGCCCCGCGCATACCTCAACCGCCGTTAGCCTTTCGGAACTAAGGGGTGAGGGGATACATGACCAGTTAGGCTCCTGAGTCGTGATGCTCCGGAGTCCCAATTGACGTTCAAACGACCTTCGTACCTTGGCTCCACCCGGGGAGAGACGTGCGACGAACCAGGCCCGAGGGGCCTAGCTGGGTGGCGTGCGCCTGGGCGTGACCCAGGCGTAGCCCCCGTGCCCAGCCCCCTCACACGGCACTCCCGAGGGGAGGCGTTATGATGGGGCCGGACACTGGGCTCTGGGCTCCCTGAGGTTGATGCGGCCGGGGGCCACCCTCAGTTGTTTATCACCAGCGCGGAGCATAGCGCTTCCGTATGTGTACGGGCATAGCCGCTCCTCGGCAGTGTCGTCAGCCAGCACGGAGCATGGTGCTTCCACTGGTGCGTGGGAGGGGGCTCCCCTTTGGGAGGAGCCCCCGGGGCGTGTACAGCCCCGCCCTGACACGTAGTTGGCACGGTAGGGCCTGACGAGGTGTATCTGGGCACCCGTGAGCCTGCGCGGGACTCACGAGGCCCTACCTCAAGGCGGGTTGCGCCTGGCTCTGGTCCTTTACTTGTAACGTGCTCCTGCAAATTTGGTTAGATGCCGACGCTCCATGTCCTCAGGTCCTGGCCCTTGAGCGAGCTCAGTCGTCGCTGGTATGCCAGGTCGCGATGCCGTGGACAAGGCCAGGAGGTGAGGGCTGGAGAGCCAGTAAGAGTCCATGAGTCGCGGTGCTCAGGTACCCCCTTTAACATGCAAGCGGCTGGCATGAGGGAAGAAGGGTGCTGTCACAGGCATCAAGTAATGATCATGGCAGGTCAAACGCACGACCTGAATAAACGCGAGAGAGATACATGCCGCTGGGTCAGGCCCGAGTGGCTTGGGGATAATGCAGCCCGAGGGGCGCCCACAACAAAGTAGGCTAAAAACATGAACAAAAGGGGTACATGTCGCAGGGACGGACCCACGCGGCCTAGGAATGATGCAGCCCTGGGGGCGCTCCCAGCTGAAAAGGGAACTCGAAGGATGTCACCTGATGATGTTGGGGATGAAGGGATGCTGAAGTAGCGGAAGTTGTGCGTTGCGGAAGTTGATCTTCACGAGCCCCCAGGCCCAGGAGCCTCGGGAGGCTCCGGAGGCGCTGGCGGCTCCTCGAGGACCATCTCCATCTCCGCCAGGACTGCGGAATGCCTGACCTCTTGAGCCTCCAGAATGCTCCTCATGAGGTGCTGACGCACAACAGCCGCGTTTGGCAAGCCGTAAGGCATGCGAACATAGCTGTGGGGTGGACCTTCGCAGCATCCCACGCGTGATGGCCAGAAGCGCTCCTAAGAGGCGACTCGGTTGAGTCCTGGTACATCGATGTAGACGCGCAGCCCACCATCCTCGCCCGGATGGGGAGCTATGGCGGGTAAGCGGCGGCTGCCACTCATGACTCTTGACTCCTGCAGCTCCTGAATGATCTCGCTGATGAACTCCTAAGGGTTTGGCCCTCCTTGCCTTGCTCCTTCCTGAGAGAAATGTGCTTTGAAACACGCCTCCAAGTGGTGCCCGAGTGCCTCCCTCGTGATCTTGGCAAAGTCGATGGCCCTCCAGGAGAGAGCCCCCGAGCCTTGCCCGAGGAGGGCGCCGGGCGCGCCTTCCTATGCGACAGAAGGAGGCGCCTCTTGAACGGGCGCGGGTCCTGAGGTGCCTGCCTCTCGAGGGTTCGGACCAGGCGATGTCTTCTTCTTCTTAGGGACTGCCTCGCGAAACCTTCCGCTCCTGTGATCTGGGTCTTCGATTGACGTGGCCTGAAAAGCACGCTCCACAGAACACACAACATCCCTCTCCTCACAAGGCACCGTGATGACTCCACTGCTTCCTGGCATCTTGAGGACATTGTAGCCGTGATGAGTCACTGCCATGAACTTGGCCAGGGCTGGGTACCCGAGGATGGCATTGTACGGCAGGCGGATGTGGGCGATTTCGAAGTCAATGAGCTCGGTGCGGTAGTTGTCGCGCTGCCCAAAGGTGACAGGGAGGCGGACTTGCCCTATCGAAATAGTGGAACCATCAGTGACTCCTGAGAAAGGCTTGGTTGGCTGAAGCTGATTGTATGTCACTTGGAGATTGTTGAAAGTCTCGACGGGCAGGACGTTGAGTCCTGCTCCGCCATCGATGAGGGTTCTGGTAACCTGCACATTGCTGATGATTGGGGAACAAAGCATCGGGAGGACTCCGGATGTGGCTGCGCACTTGAGCTGATCCACTGAGCTGAACGTGATGGCGCATGCTGACCACCTGAGAGGGCGCGTGGCCTCAAGCTTGGGGAGGACTGCATTCACCTCGCGAGCAAACTGTTTGAAGATGCGTTGAAAGGCTGGGGCCTGAGCGCCGCCCAAGATACAAGTGATTACGCGCGGTTCCTGGAAGCCCCCAGCCCCTTCGTCCTGATGATGGTCTTCATTCCTCCTCGGCTGTGGTGGTAGAGGAGGGAGGCCTGCGTTGCCTTGTGGGTGATCCTCGCGAGGCTGATCCCTCCAACCTCCCTCACGAGGCTGATCCTGCCAGCGGTCCTTGCGAGGTCGGTCACGCCACCCTTGGCGAGGGCCACGGTCTTCCCATCGTCCTCTACCTCTTCCTCCTCCTCGGCCATAGCCCTGGTCGCTGCGCTCGGGGCGTCGGCCGGCACGCACATCCCGCACAGCCCTGAGCTCTTGGCATTCGTTGGTGTTGTGGGTGTGGAGGTCGTGGTACACGCAGTACCGGCTGCCCTTGGATGACTCATGCTGATCCTTGCCTCGCTTGGTGTCTGGCTCTGCTGCAAGCATGGCAGCCCCCTTGCGCTTCACGTCCTTGACCTTAGGCTTCTTCTCTTCTAGATCGGCGGTCGGAAGCTCGAGGAGGGAAAGGCACCCTTCCTTAGCCCTGGCGCACTTGGTCGCCAAATTGAACAGCTCCAGGGATGTGCACAGGTCTTCATGGATTGCTAGCTCCTCTTTCATCTTGATGTCACGCACGCCGTCGGAGAAGGCTGAAATGATGGCCTCCTTACTCACCCTGGGGATCTTGAGGCGAGCGTTGTTGAAGCGCTGGATGTACTTTTGCAGGGTCTCTCCTGGCTGCTGCTTGATGTGACGCAGGTCGCTCATGGCCCGGGGCCGGTCGCGAGTGCCTTGGAAGTTGGCGATGAAGCGGGTGCGCATCTCGTCCCAGGAGGAAATCGTGCCAGGAGCCAGGTTCAGGAGCCAGGTGTGGGCACCGTCCTTGAGCACCATGGTAAACCAGTTCGCCATGACCTTCTCGTCCCCGTTGGCGGCTTCGATGCCCAGCTCGTAGAGCTGGAGGAACTCCGCAGGATTAGCCGTGCCGTTGTAGCGCGCGGGCAGATCTGGCTTGAACTTGCCCGGCCAGGCCACACTGCACAACTCGGCGGTGAAGGCACGGCAGCCTGCCGTGGCCACAGGAGGCCTTTGGTGGCGAAGAGCTTGATCTTGGAGGTCTCCGCGCGGTGCCGCCAGGAGTAGCGCGGGGTCTTGGCGTGCTGGAGCAAGAGCGCGGTCGTGACGGGCCGGTGCGGGGAGCACCCGGGCAGCTTCTTGGGGACGAGGGATCTCTTGACAGCTCTTCTCTTGCTGTGCTGGCACCGGACGGAGTGGGTCCCGTCCAGGGGCCGCGCGCCTTGGGGCCAGGGCGCCTTCTTGAGGGAGAGGCGGCCGAGGCGCCTCTGGAGCTTCGTTGCCTGCGAAGGGAGGGCGGCGGTGCAGCGAGAGGGATGGTGCAGGGGAGCCCCCAGCGGCGCTGACGAGCTCGGTGATGCGGGTGAGCCACTTGTCGTAGAGGTCGTCGACGGGACGGTAGTGCAGGAGCTCTCGCGACAGGAGCAGCGCGGCGTGCGCGTCCGCAGGAGCGCGACGGGCGTGGGACGACGAACCGGCAGGAGTCAGCGACGGGGTGGCGGTGCGGCCTTCTTGCCGCACCGAAGGATGCAGGGACGACGCCTGCTGCTCGTTCCCCACCGGGCTGGTGGCGGCGTCGATTGCAGTCGACGGGGAACGACGGGCAGGCCCTCCGACGGGGGCCGTCTGGGCAACATGGGCCGCGATGGCAGCCCAGCGCTCGGCGCGGGCTCGACGAGCGTCAGACATGGATGTGGTGGACGACGAAACACAAGGCGGCGGAAGGCGGGTTCCGGCGCACCCCTACCTGGCACGCCAAATGTCGGATTTTGGGTTCCGGTAGACCCTCAAGGTTCGAACTCTGGGGTGCGCGCGGAGATCACAACTCCTACCAACTTATGTCTCATCGCCTCGCAAAGGATCTAAACTACACGAAGAACAACACAAGGGACACGAGGTTTATACTAGTTCGGGCCACCATTGTGGTGTAATACCCTACTCTAGTTTGTGGTGTGGTGGATTGCCTCAGGGGTTGGTGATGAACAATACAATGGAAGAACTGCCTCGCGAGGGGAGGAGTTCTTGTGTGGTGATTCTGGCTAAGGTTCGGCTGATCGATCTCCGAATCCCCATGCTATGGTAGCTAGTCCTATTTATAGAGAGAGGCCCTGGTCCTCTTCCCAAATATTGAGCGGGAAGGGCGCCAACAATTGGCCATTTTGAAGGGGAACATCTAGTACACTTATCCTGACTAAAGTTGGTCCTCGCCTGCCAAAGACTCTGACGATGACGCCGGCTTGGGCTCCACGATGACCTCCATCCTACCGTTCTGCTGGTCTTGCTCTTGTTGCACCGAAATGGTTGCCTTTGCTTGATACCCTTGCCTGCGCTTGCCCCCTTTGCACCAAAGAGGAAACAAGGACTCTGCGCAGGCCGACGCCCGCCTGGCGCCCGCCTGGCTTCGGTCGTCATCGCTTGCGTCACGGGCATCTCGTGAGGTACCCCGCCTTGATCTCTCTGCCTCCTTGCGAGCTAGCCTAACGAGGTTGTGCCTGAGAAAGCTTCCTATCATCCGCCCCGTGAGGCTTGGCCCCTCGCGAGGGTCTTGAGCTTGTGTAGACGAAGATGGGCCGTACTGGGCCACTTCTTGAGCCACGCCACAGGCCGCAGGCAGGCAAGTCTGGGTACCCCCATTCCCAGAACACCGACAGCTAGTATGTAGGTGCACCCTCTTGTAAAGAAAAAAATAATTCTAAATTTATTATTTCTTAGAAAACTCCATAATTTTCTTTATTTTCATTTGTTCATTTATTTCCGTTTTTGTCTTGTGTCTTATAGGTATCAGGTCAATTTTCAGTATGTTCCAAACCAAGCCTAAGTATTTGGTGGGCTTTTGTTTTCTGGTTACAAAGGGCCGAATGCTCCTCTAAAAATGTCGACTCACCCAGACTAGTGTAAGACGATTTTGATTATGAGAAAAATCGACTTACCCAAATTAGTGCAAGTCGATTTTGATTACCAGAAAAATTGGCTTACCCATAAAAATTTTCGAGACCACTTTCCCTAGTCGTTCTCTTTCTTTTTTTCCAAATTAAGGAGCCTCCAGCTACCAACTTCATTGCATCAATGAAACTGATAGCACAATAAGGGTATAATCTGATTACCGAGGATTCATTTTTGAAGTTAGCTGACTACCATGCACTGAACTACCACAGAGCTAAACGTGTGCCAAAACCTTCACCCAGCTACTTATTACATAAAAGAAAACCTCAAAAACAACTCCACCTCTATCTGAGAGATTTCATAAGGAGTCTTATTTTTTAGATTGCAGAGATAGAGAAGCTTTAATGCATGACGTGTGGTATTGATGGCTTCGGCCCAATGCTAGTAAGGAGATTTATAGTCATCAAGCATTGTCCTTGCCATCTCTATATGTGTCTCATTCTTCCTCTCCACCATACCATTTGTTGAGGGGAGTATGTCGTGGCATATTGGTGTTTGATCCCCCCCATCACTCAACAATTCATATATCGTGTAATTCTTTAACTCATTGTCATTGCCACTTCGAATTGCCATGATCTTCTGATTATGCTGACGTTGAGCTTCTTTGGCAAATTTGTCGGTGTCATGTATTTCATATTTAGCCTTGGGAAAGAACACTCATGTATATCTCATATAGTTATCGACAACGATAAGGCAAAACCTCATCACACCTAAAATATCATAAGATGAAGGTCCAAATGAAGGAGCTCAAAAGGCCTCGTCATTGTGATGATAGTCAATGTCTTATCCTTCTTTCATGTAGCTTTTCGGCAATACAAGCAGTACAATCTTCCCCTTTGGCAAAGTTACATTGGTTAGTCCAAGAATGTGCTCGCCGTTTAGAAGAGACTGTAAATTCTCATACCCACGTGGGCTAGCCTACAACACAATAGCCACCCCGCATCGGCTAGCCTACGTCTCAGGCCATTAGTGTGTTATAAGATGTGAGTTATCTTTCGAGAAATCATCCACATAAAAAGTGGTCATCAACATTCCCAATAAATACCACTTTGAAATTATCTCTTCTAAAGACCGTCATAGGAAATTCACCGAAATGTGAATCATAACTGACACGTGCCCATTGAACAATGGAAAGTAAATTGTATTGGAGGGATTTCACAATCATGACTTTCGAAAGTGAAGCATCACTAGAGATTACCACCTTTACCAAAACCACCATTACCTTGATGTTCGAGGAGGACTTGAGTGCATCAATGAACTCCACGAGCATATCGCTGTTGGGGAACGTTGCAGAAAATTAAAATTTTTCCTACGGTTTCACCAAGATCCATCTATGAGCTCATCTAAGCAACGAGTGATAGGAGAGAGATGCATCTACATACCACTTGTAGATCGCGTGCGGAAGCGTTCAAGGGAACGGGGATGATGGAGTCGTACTCGCCGTGATCCAAATCACCGATGACCAAGTGCCGAACGGACAGCACCTCCGCGTTCAACACACGTACGGAGCGGATGACGTCTCCTCCTTCTTGATCCAGCAAGGGGAAAGGAGAGGTTGAGGAAGAAGGCTCCAGCAGCAGCACGACGGCGTGGTGATGGTGGAGAGGCAGTACTCCGACAGGGCTTTGCCAAGCACTTAACGGAGGAGGAGAGGTATTGGGGAGGGGAGGGGCTGCGCCTTGGATGTGGTGTGCAACCCTCCCCTCGCCCCACTATTTATAAGGGAAGGGGGAAGGGGGCCGGCCCCCTCTAGATGAGATCTAGAGGGGAGGCGGCGGCCAAGGGAGGGGGCTTGCCCCCCAAGCAAAGGGGGCGCCCCCACTAGGGTTTCCCCCCCCAACCCTAGGCGCATGGGCCCAAGGGGGGGTGGCACGCCCAGCCCTCCAGGGGCTGGTTCCCTGCCCCCTACGGCCCATGAGGCCCTCCGAGAGGGGTGTCCCCTCCCGGTGGACCCCCGGAACCCCTCCGGTGGCCCCGGTACAACACCGATATGCCCCCGAAACTTTCCGGTGACCGTATGACAACTTCCCATATATAAATCTTCACCTCCAGACCATTTCGGAACTCCTTGTGACGTCCGGGATCTCATCCAGGACTCCGAACAACATTCGGTAATCACATACAAGTCTTCCTAATAACCCTAGCGTCACCGAACCTTAAGTGTGTAGACCCTACGGGTTCGGGAGACATGCAGACATGACCGAGACGGCTCTCTGGTCAATAACCAACAGCGGGATCTGGATACCCATGATGGCTCCCACATGCTCCTCGATGATCTCATCGGATGAACCACGATGTCGAGGATTCAATCAACCCCGTATACAATTCCCTTTGTCAAACGGTATGTTACTTGCCCGAGACTCGATCGTCGGTATCCCAATACCTCGTTCAGTCTCTTACCGGCAAATCACTTTACTCGTACCATAATGCATGATCCCCTGACCAAACACTTGGTCACTTTGGGCTCATTATGGTGATGCATTACCGAGTGGGCCCAGATATACCTCTCCGTCATACGGAGTGACAAATCCCAGTCTCGATCCGTGTCAACCCAACAGACACTTTTGGAGATACCTGTAGTGCACCTTTATAGTCACCTAGTTACGTTGTGACGTTTGGTACACCCAAAGCACTCCTACGGTATCCGGGAGTTACACGATCTCATGGTCTAAGGAAAAGATACTTGACATTGGAAAAAGCTCTAGCAAAACAAACTACACGATCTTGTGCTATGCTTAGGATTGGGTCTTGTCCATCACATCATTCTCCTAATGATGTGATCCCGTTGTCAATGACATCTAATGTCCATAGTCAGGAAACCATGACTATCTGTTGACCAACGAGCTAGTCAACTAGAGGCTTACTAGGGACGTATTGTGGTCTATGTATTCACACGTGTATTACGATTTCCGGATAATACAATTATAGCATGAATAAAAGACAATTATCATGAACAAAGAAATATAATAATAAACCTTTTATTATTGCCTCTAGGGCATATTTCCAACAGTCTCCCACTTGCACTAGAGTCAATAACCTAGTTACATTGTGATGAATCAAACACCCATAGAGTTCTGGTGTTGATCATGTTTTGCTCGCGGAAGAGGTTTAGTCAACGGATCTGCGACATTCAGATCCGTATGTACTTTGCAAATATCTATGTCTCCATCTTGAACATTTTCACGGATGGAGTTGAAACGACGTTTGATGTGCCTGGTCTTCTTGTGAAACCTGGGCTCCTTGGCAAGGGCAATAGCTCCAGTGTTGTCAGAGTAGAGTTTGATTGGCTCCGATGCATTGGGTATGACTCCTAGGTCGGTGATGAACTCCTTCACCCAAATTGCTTCAAGCGCTGCCTCCGAGGCTGCCATGTATTCCGCTTCACATGTAGATCCCGCCACGACGCTCTGCTTGCAGCTGCACCAGCTTACTGCCCCACCATTCAACATATACACGTATCCGGTTTGTGACTTAGAGTCATCCAGATCCATGTCGAAGCTAGCGTCGACGTAACCCTTTACGACGAGCTCTTCGTCACCTCCATAACGAGAAACATGTCCTTTGTCCTTTTCAGGTACTTCAGTATATTCTTGACCGCTGTCCAGTGTTCCTTGCTAGGATTACTTTGGTACCTTCCTACCAAACTTACGGCAAGGTTTACATCAGGTCTGGTACACAGCATGGCATACATAATAGATCCTATGGCTGAGGCATAGGGGATGACACTCATCTCTTCTTTATCTTTTGCCATGGTCGGGCATTGAGCTGAGCTCAATCTCACACCTTGCAATACAGGCAAGAACCCTTTCTTGGTCTGGTCCATTTTGAACTTCTTCAAAATCTTATCAAGGTATGTGCTTTGTGAAAGACCTATGAGGCGTCTTGATCTATCCCTATAGATTTTGATGCCTAATATGTAAGCAGCTTCTCCAAGGTCCTTCATTGAAAAACACTTATTCAAGTAGGCCTTAATGCTGTCCAAGAATTCTATATCATTTCCCATCAAAAGTATGTCATCTACATATAATATGAGAAATGCTATAGAGCTCTCACTCACTTTCTTGTAAACGCAGGCTTCTCCATAAGTCTGCATAAACCCAAACGCTTTAATCATCTCATCAAAGCGAATGTTCCAACTCCGAGATGCTTGCACCAGCCCATAAATGGATCGCTGGAGCTTGCATACTTTGTTAGCATTCTTAGGATCGACAAAACCTTCCGGCTGCATCATATACAACTCTTCCTTAAGGTGACCATTAAGGAATGCCGTTTTGACGTCCATCTGCCATATCTCATAATCATAGTATGCGGCAATTGCTAACATGATTTGGACGGACTTAAGCTTCGCTACGGGAGAGAAAGTCTCATCGTAGTCAACCCCTTGAACTTGTCGATAACCCTTAGCAACAAGTCGAGCTTTGTGACATTACCATCCGCGTCCGTCTTTTTCTTAAAGATCCATTTGTTTTCTATCGCTCGCCGATCATCGGGCAAGTCAGTCAAAGTTCATACTTTGTTTTCATACATGGATTCTATCTCGGATTGCATGGCTTCTAGCCATTTGTTGGAATCTGGGCCCGCCATCGCTTCTTCATAGTTTGAAGGTTCACCGTTGTCTAACAACATGATTTCCAGGACAGGGTTGCCATACCACTCTGGTGTGGAACGTGTCCTCGTGGACCTACGAAGTTCAGTAGCAACTTGATCTGAAGTACCTGTATCATCATCATTAATTTCCTCTCCAGTCGGTGTAGGCACCACAGGAACATTTTCCTGAGCTGCACTACTTTCCGGTTCAAGAGGTAGTACTTCATCGAGTTCTACTTTCCTCCCACTTACTCCTTTTGAGAGAAACTCTTTTTCCAGAAAGGATCCGTTCATGGCAACAAAGATCTTGCCTTCGGATCTAAGGTAGAAGGTATACCCAATGGTTTCCTTAGGGTATCCTATGAAGACGCATTTTTCCGACTTGGGTTCGAGCTTTTCAGGTTGAAGTTTCTTGACATAAGCATCGCATCCCCAAACTTTTAGAAACGACAGCTTAGGTTTCTTCCCAAACCACAATTCATACGGTGTCATCTCAACGGATTTAGACAGTGCCCTATTTAAAGTGAATGTAGATGTCTCTAGAGCGTATCCCCAAAATGATAGCGGTAAATCAGTAAGAGACATCATAGATCGCACCATATCCAATAGAGTGCGATTACGACGTTCGGACACACCGTTACGCTGAGGTGTTCCAGGCGGCGTGAGTTGTGAAACAATTCCACATTTTCTTAAGTGTGTACCAAATTCGTGACTTAAATATTCTCCTCCACGATCCGATCGTAAGAATTTTATCTTTCGGTCACGTTGATTCTCTACTTCATTCTGAAATTCCTTGAATTTTTCAAAGGTCTCAGACTTGTGTTTCATCAAGTAGACATACCCATATCTACTTAAGTCATCAGTGAGAGTGAGAACATAACGATATCCTCCGCGAGCCTCAACGCTCATTGGACCACACACATCAGTATGTATGATTTCCAATAAGTTGGTTGCTCGCTCCATTGTTCCGGAGAACGGAGTCTTGGTCATTTTGCCCAAGAGGCATGGTTCGCATGTGTCAAATGATTCATAATCGAGAGACTCTAAAAATCCATCAGCATGGAGCTTCTTCATGCGCTTGACACCAATGTGACCAAGGCGGCAGTGCCACAAGTATGTGGGACTATCGTTATCAACTTTACATCTTTTGGTATTCACACTATGAATATGTGTAATATTACGTTCGAGATTCAATAAGAATAAACCATTGACCATCGGGGCATGACCATAAAACATATCTCTCATATAAATAGAACAACCATTATTCTCGGATTTAAATGAGTAGTCATCTCGCATCAAACGAGATCCAGATACAATGTTCATGCTCAAACTTGGCACTAAATAACAGTTATTGAGGTTTAAAACTAATCCCGTAGGTAAATGTAGAGGTACGTGCCGACGGTGATCACATCGACCTTGGAACCATTCCTGACACGCATCGTCACCTCATCCTTCGCCAGTCTCCGTTTATTCCGCAGCTCCTGTTGTGGGTTACAAATATGAGCAACGGCACCGGTATCAAATACCCAGGAGTTACTACGAGTACTGGTAAGGTACACATCAATTACATGTATATCAAATATACCTTTAGTGTTGCCGGCCTTCTTGTCCGCTAAGTATTTGGGGCAGTTCCGCTTCTAGTGACCCTTCCGTTTGCAATAAAAGCAGTCAGTCTCAGGCTTGGGTCCATTCTTTGACTTCTTCCCGGCAACTGGCTTACCGGGCGTGGCAACATCTTTGCCATCCTTCTTGAAGTTCTTCTTACCCTTGCCCTTCTTGAACTTAGTGGTCTTATTGACCATCAACACTTGATGTTCTTTCTTGATTTCAACCTCTGCTGACTTCAGCATTGAAAATACTTCAGGAATGGTCTTCACCATCCCCTGCATATTGTAGTTCAACACAAAGCTCTTGTAGCTCGGTGGCAGCGACTAAAGGATTCTGTCAATGACCGCCTCGTCCGGGTGGTTGATCTCCAGCTGGGACAGGCGGTTGTGCAACCCAGACATTTTGAGTATGTGCTCACTGACAGAACTGTTTTCCTCCATCTTACAACTATAGAACTTGTCGGAGACTTCATATCTCTCGACCCGGGCATGAGCTTGAAAAACCATTTTCAGCTCCTCGAACATCTCATATGCTCCGTGTCGCTCAAAACGCTTTTGGAGCCCCGGTTCTAAGCTGTAAAGCATGCCGCACTGAACGAGGGAGTAATCATCAGCACATGACTGCCAAGTGTTCATAACATCTTGGTTTTCTGGGATTGGTGCTTCACCTAGCGGTGCTTCTAGGACATAATCTTTCTTGGCTGCTATGAGGATGATCCTCAGGTTCCGGACCCAGTCCGAATAGTTGCTGCCATCATCTTTCAGCTTGGTTTTCTCTAGGAACGTGTTGAAGTTCATGTTAACATGAGCGTTGGCCATTTGATCTACAAGACATATTTTGCAAAGGTTTTAGACTAAGTTCATGATAATTAAGTTCATCTAATCAAATTATTTAATGAACTCCCACTCAGATTAGACATCCCTCTAGTCATCTAAGTGTTACACGATCCGAGTCGACTAGGCCGTGTCCGATCATCACGTCAGACGGACTAGTCATCATCGGTGAACATCTCCATGTTGATCGTATCTTCCATACGACTCATGTTCGACCTTTCGGTCTCTTGTGTTCCGAGGCCATGTCTGTACATGCTAGGCTCGTCAAGTTAACCCTAAGTGTTTATACATGTGTAAAACTGTCTTACACCCATTGTATGTGAACGTAAGGATCTATCACACCCGATCATCACGTGGTGCTTCGAAACGACGAACTTTAGCAACGGCGCATAGTTAGGGGGAACACTTTCTTGAAATTATTATAAGGGATCATCTTATTTACTACCGTTGTTCTAAGTAAACAAGATGCATAAACATAATAAACATCACATGCAATTATATAATAGTGACATGATATGGCCAATATCATATAGCTCCTTTGATCTCCATCTTCGGGGCTCCATGATCATCTTCGTCACCGGCATGACACCATGATCTCCATCATCATGATCTCCATCATCGTGTCTTCATGAAGTTGTCACGCCAACGACTACTTCTACTTCTATGGCTAACATGTTTAGCAATAAAGTAAAGTAATTTACATGGCGTTCTTCAATGACACGCAGGTCATATAAAAATAAAGACAACTCCTATGGCTCCTGCCGGTTGTCATACTCATCGACATGCAAGTCATGATTCCTATTACAAGAACATGATCTCATACATCACAATATATCATTCATCATTCATCACAACTTCTGGCCATATCACATCACATGACAATTGCTTCAAAAACAAGTTAGACGTCCTCTAATTGTTGTTGCATCTTTTACGTGGCTGCAATTGGGTTCTAGCAAGAACGTTTTCTTACCTACGAATAACCACAACATGATTTTGTCAACTTCTATTTACCCTTCATAAGGACCCTTTTCGTCGAATCCGCTCCAACTAAAGTGGGAGAGACAGACACCCGCTAGCCACCTTATGCAACTAGTGCATGTCAGTCGGTGGAACCTGTCTCACGTAAGCGTACGTGTAAGGTCGTTCCGGGCTGCTTCATCCCACAATACCGCTGAAGCAAAATAAGACTAGTAGTGGCAAGCAAGTTGACAAGATGTACGCCCACAACAAAATTGTGTTCTACTCGTGCAATAGAGAACTACGCATAGACCTAGCTCATGATGCCACTGTTGGGGAACGTTGCAGAAAATTAAAAATTTTCCTATGGTTTCACCAAGATCCATCTATGAGTTCATCTAAGCAACGAGTGATAGGAGAGATATGCATCTACATACCACTTGTAGATCGCGTGCGGAAGCGTTCAAGGGAACGGGGATGATGGAGTCGTACTCGCCGTGATCCAAATCACTGATGACCAAGTCCCGAACGGACAGCACCTCCGCGTTCAACACACGTACGGAGCGGATGACGTCTCCTCCTTCTTGATCCACCAAGGGGAAAGGAGAGGTTGAGGAAGAAGGCTCCAGCAGCAGCACAACGGCGTGGTGATGGTGGAGAGGCAGTACTCCGACAGGGCTTCGCCAAGCACTTAACAAAGGAGGAGAGGTGTTGGGAAGGGGAGGGGCTGCGCCTTGGATGTGGTGTGCAGACCTCCCCTCGCCCCACTATTTATAGGGGAAGGGGGAAGGGCCCCGGCCCCCTCTAGATGAGATCTAGAGGGGGGGGGCGGCCAAGGGAGGGGGCTTGCCCCCCAAGCAAAGGGGGCACCCCCACTAGGGTTTCCCCCCCAACCCTAGGCGCATGGGCCCAAGGGGGGGGGCAGCCCTCCAGGGGCTGGTTCCCTGCCCCCTATGGCCCATGAGGCCCTCCGAGAGGGGTGGCCCCTCCCAGTGGACCCCCGGAACCCCTCCAATGGCCCCGGTACAATACCGATATGCCCCCGAAACTTTTCGGTGACCATATGACAACTTCCCATATATAAATCTTCACCTCCGGACCATTCCGGAACTCCTCGTGACGTCCGGGATCTCATCCAAGACTCCGAACAACATTCGGTAATCACATACAAGTCTTCCTAATAACCCTAGCATCACCGAACCTTAAGTGTGTAGACCCTACGGGTTCGGGAGACATGCAGACATGACCGAGACGGCTCTCCAGTCAATAACCAACAGCGGCATCTGGATACCCATGTTGGCTCCCACATGCTCCTCGATGATCTCATCGGATGAACCACAATGTCGATGATTCAATCAACCCCGTATACAATTCCCTTTGTCAAACGGTACGTTACTTGCCCGAGACTCGATCGTCAGTATCCCAATACCTCGTTCAGTCTCGTTACCAGCAAGTCACTTTACTCGTACCGTAATGCATGATCCCGTGACCAAACACTTGGTCACTTTGAGCTCATTATGATGATGCATTACCGAGTGGGCCCAGAGATACCACTCCGTCATACAGAGTGACAAATCCCAGTCTCGATCCGTGTCAACCCAACAGACACTTTCGGAGATACCTGTAGTGCACCTTTATAGTCACCCAGTTACGTTGTGATGTTTGGTACACCCAAAGCACTCCTACGGTATCCGGGAGTTACACGATCTCATGGTCTAAGGAAAAGATACTTGACATTGGAAAAAGCTCTAGCAAAACGAACTACACGATCTTGTGCTATGCTTAGGATTGGGTCTTGTCCATCACATCATTCTCCTAATGATGTGATCCCGTTGTCAACGACATCTAATGTCCATAGTCAGGAAACCATGACTATCTATTGACCAACGAGCTAGTCAACTAGAGGCTTACTAGGGACGTATTGTGGTCTATGTATTCACACGTGTATTACAATTTCCGGATAATACAATTATAGCATGAATAAAAGACAATTATCATGAACAAAGAAATATAATAATAAACCTTTTATTATTGCCTCTAGGGCATATTTCCAACAATCGCTCCCTCCGGTCATATGATTTCTGCATCCACTATCGATCACACATTGAGTTCCACCCGATTTATAGTCCTGCATGAATCAAGCCTTGACTATAGGTACTCATTTTTGAATGGACCCTACAGTGTTAGGAACAAGTGTCTTAGCCTAGAGTGTTAGGAACAGGTGTCTTAGGAATTCAAATAGTCCAAGCATAATTGTCACATTTAGTTTAAACAAATTTAGTATATGGGTACCCATCATTTCCTTTCATAAGGTAATACGATGGATTGTTCTTTTCGGCAAAGTCATTTAGAGTAGCATTGTCCCTAATGAAATTGTTGGGAAACGTTGCATCGAAAACAAAAAGAATTGTACGCACATGCAAGATCTATCAAGGAGATGCATAGCAACAAGAGGGGAGAGTGTGTCTATGTACCCTCGTATACCGTAAGCGAAAGCTTTTAGTAACACGATTGATGTAGTCGAACTTCTTCGCGCTTCAACCGATCAAGTACTGAATGTACGGCACCTCCGCGTTCAGCACACGTTCAGCTCGGTAAGTTCCTCCGCTTTCTTGATCCAGCAAAACAGCGTGGTAGTGGATGAGTTTCGGCAGCACGACGGCGTGGTGATGGTGATGGTGAAGCTATCTCCGCAGGGCTTTGCCTAAGCACTACGAAAATATGAACAGGGGTGTAAGCGTCGGAGGGTGCACCGCACACAGCTAAGCAATTGTCGTGGTTGTGCTAGGCGCCCCCCCATATATATATATATTTATATATATATATATATAGACACACACACACACACACACACACACAAACACTATTCTGATCACGGGATCAGAATATTATTCTGATCACAACATGAACTTCCTGAGTTACACGCCTGAACTTCCCTCTGTAGGAACCCGATCTTCAGGCTATCTTCTCAACCGTGTCTCCCCGCGCCATTTTTTTTGGTCAGTCATATTCTATGTGATGTAACTGTAATCTAAAAATGGTTTTTAGCAACTAAATGCCCGTTTTAAATAGGAATCTCGCTCATTCGCGGATTTTATCTCCCATCGTGATGAAACAAGCCTCTGTTGAAATTTTACCGCATGAGTTGTTCGACCTGAACTTCCCCCAGTGCTAGGTTGAACTTCCGGCAACATTGCCCAAATGGGGCTTGTGATATACCGTTGGAACGCTATGGACACCTGTATCATGACCCAAGTTAAATCTTTGGCAAAATGTAAGCGGTTTAAGAGCAGTTTGGAAAATCATTATTTCTTCATACAAAAAACGTGAATCGTATTTTTGATCGTATTTCTAAACCGTTTATCGGAATGAGACAAATAATATGGCATTGGAAAGCTGCTGCAAAACTGCTTCTTCCACATGTTCAACATTTTCTCTAATTCCCTATGTTTAAAAAGGAATTTGGAAAATCATAAAATTTTACAAACTGATCAGCCGAGTTTGTATTTTCGATGTCATTTCTGAATGGCTAATCCAATTGAGGGAAATGATATACCGTTGGAAATCTTATGAAAATGCGCTACATTTTCATGTTTAAGGTTTTCCCTAATTTTGAACGGTTTAAAAGTAATTAAGAAAACGGTCCAAGTTGCACCAACTTTGTATTTTCGAGCTAATTTTTTAACCGTAAGTCCGAATGGAGCAAATGATATGGTGTTAGAAAGCTTATGTAAATGCGAAACTTTTTGGTATATATTGTTTCTTCCAATTCCTTATTGTTTTAAGTCAATTTTGAAAATGGCTAAAAATGTATTTTCACCGTAATTTCTATAAACTTTACCCGAATGGGGCAAATAATATACCATTGAAAAGCTACGGAAAATTCGAAACTTTTTCATGTTGATGGTTTTCTCCGATTCTTTGCCGTTTTCAAGTAATTTCGAAAATGGTGTGATCATTCGTTCTGCTTTTATCACGAAACAGATTCTTCAAAAATGCACCTCGTGAAGAACTTGAACTTCTCGGCATGTCTACTTGAACTTCACTATGTTTTTCACGTGCTTTTTTTGCTCGTAGATCTCCATCCGCTGCTCCTAGCTCTCCATCCACTCACCGGAATTGAGCAAGTAATATACCGATGGAAAACTTTTGTAAACACACAACTTTTCCGTGTTGATCTTTTTTTCATACTCATGACGTTTTCTTAAAAGGATTTCATTTAAAATTCATTCAGCGTAGTAGTTGAACTTCCTGCTATTTTCACGTTGAACTTCTGTGACATATATTTGTTTGTAATTTTCTCATACATTTGTCAGTGTTATACAAATGATATTCTTTTTGTATAAATCTCTCTCAAAATATTTTTTTAACTTTTTCCGTCCGAGGACTTGAACTTACACAAATGATATTCCTACCGTTTTGAAGTAAATTAGAAAATGGCGAGATCATGATTTATGTGTTCATCGCGAATGGAAATGCACTACGTGAAGTAGTTGAACTTCTGGGGCATGTCTGTTTGAACTTCACTCTGTTTCACATTATTATAGTTTTCTTATATGAAATACACACCATGTAGAACGTGAACTTTCGGTTGTTATCGCTTTGAACTTCTCTCTGGTTTGAGAGAATTATTTGAAAACACAAAAAAACAACATATTTTTTTATGTATTTTGGACATCTAAATACACGGTGAACCTCTCTCACAAGAATTTTTTGAACTTTTCCTCGCCGAGCACTTGAACTTGTAGCAACCATTTTTTTTCGTTTATGAGTTGTTTTTAAAAGTGCAAAAAATGGCGTTGTGTTTTTTATTTTTTGAACAGGTAAATCCAAGGTTTTAATAAACTCCGAACTTCCCTATTATTTCAATTTGAATTTCACCTTTTTATATTTTGAGTAAAGAATTGTATTCGATTTTTAAATGAAAAAATCGAACATGGAAATACAAGGTGAACCTCTGTCGCAAGAATTTTTGAACTTCTCCGGACAGAGCACTTGAACTTCTTTCAACAAACCTTTTAAGCTTTTATTTTCTATATACTTTCATTCTCACCTGAAATGCATTCCTTGCAGTACTTGAACTTCTCGTTGTTTTCACTATGAACTTCTTTCAACAGGTAAGAATTTTTTGAATACATAAAAACATGTTTTAAATAGTATACATGAAAATTTAAAACTGTTCATCAAAATGTGGCACATAATGTACAGGTGGAAAGCTTATGAATAGTAGCAAGTTTTTCATGTAAACATGTGTTAGAAATTCGTTGCCATTTGAGAGCGAGTTTTTAAAATGGCAAAACAATGTTGTTTTTGCCTTTTTTCAACATGTAAATGAACGTCGGACGTCTCGCACATGAATTTCGAACTATGCTAGTAGGAGCACATGAACTTCTTGCAACAAACCTTTTTAAATTTTTTGTTTCCTATTCTTATATTCTTATGTGAAACGCATTCCGTTTAGTAGTTGAACTTCCCTCTATTTTCACCTTAAACTTTTGTTACATATTTTTGTTCAACCTCTCTCAAAAGAATTTTTGAACTTTCTTGGGCCGACCACTTGAACCTCTAGCAACAAATTTTTTGGACTTTTGCCTTTTTATTCTTTTTTTCTCATGCGAAACGCACACCATCCAGTACATGAACTTTTGGCTATTATCATTTTGAACTTCTCTCTATTTCACTTTAGTAATGGAAAATGTCTGAGTTTCTTATAGACATCGAACCTCTCTAACTTTTTATTTGAACTTCTTTGTGTATTTTTTAGAAATGTGAAAATTGGAGTTTTCTTAGAAACATCAAACTTCTTCATTATTTTCAATTGACCTTATTGGTTTTATTCTTTAGTAATTGGAAAAATTCGAGTTTTTAGAAAATAACATACTGTTATGCCTTTTCCAATTGAACTTCTTTGTTATTTTGAATTGAACTTATTAGTTTTTTTATTTAGTAACCGCAAAAAATCCGAGTTTTCAAATATAATATCAAACTGCTCCATTTTTTAAATTTGAACTTCTTTGTTTTATTTCTTTTAGTAATGGAAAAAAATCTAGGTTTGTAATAAACATCGAACCGCTCATCTATTTTAGTTTGGACTTCTAGTTTTCTTTATGAATTAAAAAGATCCATCAAAATCCATTGGAATTGTTTGGACTTTTTTGTTTGTGATTTTTTTGACCTCTCCATTTTATTAATTTTGAACTTTCAGAGTTAACAAGTCCATTTATACATGAACTTCTCGATGATATGTCCCCGATCGGCTCAAGTTTTCTGCATTTTTATATATATATAAAGGAAAGTGAAATAGAAAAAATGATGCGTTTTTATGGACCCACTAACACCTTTTGAGAGCACAGTATTCCACTGTAATTTTTTGCATAATTTTGGCGCGAAAATTGCATTTTTTGTTGTTGTCAACATCAAGTAGCATAACTTGATTTTTTTCCTGATGTAATTATACTAATAGAACCATTGCAGGTTTTCTTGTTGAACTGCTACTGAATAATGACACGGTATGATTTTTGTGTGCTCCCGTATATACACACAACACGTGAGCACCAACCTTCGTATACGTGAACTTCTATCATTGATATTTCTGAACCTTTTTTGTGTTCTATGTATAATGAAATTTCTACTGTCATCGGTCACCACAGAGAGAGCACTGATCGGAGGTGAATTCTTCAAGAAAAAACTGTTAGAGAAAAGATGGGGAGGGGTGAAGTCCAGCTGACAGCGCGCCATTGGTCGGGCGGGAGGGTGGGAGGGAACACGTAGAGGGTCACTCCGACGAGCCGTCTTACGGAGGAACCAGGCGACGATGGATGGTGTCGATGGTTGCCAGCGGTGCTCGTGGAGGGAGGGCCGGCGTCGCCATTGAAGCTGGGGAAGGCGGCCGCTGTAGTTGAAGAAGTGGGGGAGACGGGCGCCGCGGTAGAAGTAGGGGAGAGAGGCCAAGGATGGGTTGGCACGGCGGCACCCGGCCGGAGGATTGCCGACTCAGGGCGGAGCAGGGCCATGCACAGGTGGCAGAATCCAAGGAGATTGAACTTCTTGGTTTTATTCATTAGTAACGAGAAAACCCAAGTTTTTTTATATATATTGAACTGCTCCATTTTTAAAAATTAAACTTCTTGGTTTTAATCTTTAGTGTCGAGGGGAAATCTTTATATACATTGAACTATTCTATTTTTTAAAATTGAACTTATTGGTTTTTTCAGTTTGGACTTCTTGGTGTTATTCATTTGTATCGGAAAAACATCTTAGTTTTGTAATAAACATTGTACAACTTCTTGGCTATTTTGGACTGAACTTCATGGTTTATTCGTTAGTAAGGGGGGAAATTCGAGAAAAGAACGCCTAGTTGATGTTGAGGATACATGAAGTCATGCGTCTATTACCCACGATGAAGTACTATTAATGAGTACAAAGTAATTTCACAAATTTGTACCATAGAATGGATCTCCCGTACATATGTTCAGTGGTAGAACTCAGCGAAGAATGCATAACAAAAGCCATAAGAGATATCAGCAGTGGTTAAGCGATAAAGTTTCAAGCTTTTTCCATGATTGCACCGTACATGTTCAGAGATTTTTCACCAGCATTTTTAAGTGTGCTATCGTCTGAACCTTAGGAACACACGCTTCAGACTCCATAGATCAGCAGCTAACTGATGGGAGCGATGATTCTGAAATAGCAAACACTGAAATACCATGCAGATGTGCACTATAAGAGAGTGCAAAGGGCTACAACTACCTACTTACCTCGTGTTGACGGATAAGTTTGTTTGTACGTATATGCCCATGAATGTTTCAGGTAACTCAACTACTCCCTGCACTTTATAGCAGAAACGCACATGAGGGAGGGATATGCTATGCAAGAACTCATACAGTCACACTTGGACTTTTACTGTTTTACAAACCTCGGCCAGCAACGTGAGTGCATCTGAATCCGCACCTAAGGCCATAACTGAACTTATTATACGGTACTACCTCCGTCCTGGTTTATAGGTCCCCTTTGTAGTTTGTGCTAAATTTTGACTAAAGATTTAACTAACAAAATGTTAATGCATGTCAAGAAAAATTATCTCATTGGATTCGTATTTGAACATAGTTTTCAAAAATATAATGTTCGGTGACATGCATGAATATTTTGTTAGTTTAATCTATGGTCAAACTTTGGCACAAAATACAATGAGGACCAATAAACCTGGATGGAGGTAGTAATGCTTGAACGTCTCGGCGAGACAACTAGCTGAAATTTGAACAACGTCAGTGGTCGGCGTCTCACACACACCACATCTATACAAATGGCCCCGATGCAGGGGAAGGTGGATGCCCAGCGCAATGTGAGGGTCGGCGGTGGTGTCGCCGGAGGAGGCCGTCGGCGGCGTCACAGGGCAGGGGAGTTATGGCTGTGACAAGTTGAGCGAAAGGTTGGGATCCCGCTTACCTCATGCTTCACTACCAAACGGATGCAGTCGGAGACGTTGGACTGCAATGGCAGGGTGCAGCTGGAGGATGCGCCCACGGCTATGCGCCTCGCCGGTGGATGGCGGAGCTGGGAGCAAGTGCTGGGCGCGTCGCCGGGAGCCGCGCAAAGCCGGGACGAAGTAGGCTGGTCAAGGCGGGTTGGCAGCACACTTGAGCAGGCGTCAGTGGCGCGTGGGATCCAGGGACCAGCGATGGCACTCGGGATCCAGGACCCTGCGATGGTGCACGGGGATCCATGGCCCGGCGACAGCATGCAGCCATTGGATCCGAGGGTGGTACCAGGAGGTGGCTCGTCGGCCATGGCGGAGGAGGGGTCGTGCGCCGGCCGTTGTGGAGGAGGGGAGGTGACCAAGGATGCGGGGTCTGGCGAGGCGTGTGGGGGTTCCGAGGAGGGATCACGACAGGGGAAAAATCTAGGGAGGCGGCGCGGCGGCGGGGGGATCTGGGGAGTGGGAGCCGGCTTTGTCCCGGCTGGGGGAAGGCTCGCCGGCCATTGGGAGGAGGGAGAGGCGCACGGCGGTGTGGATGGGGCCGGGTTGGGAGGGGCACGAGGGAGAGGGAGGCGGGTGGATCCAGAGAGGTGGGGGATGTGGAAGGAAGGAAGGAGGAGGTGGCGCTCCCCCCCTTCCTTTCTCTCCTGAGGAGGGAAAGGCAAGAGTGGCCACCCCTCCCATTTCCTTCCCCTAGGGCCGGCCAGCCATGTAGAGGGGCGCACCAGCCCCCTAGTGGGATGCTCTGTCCCCTCCTATGGCCCATAAGGCACATACACTTGCCGGGGGTGTCCAGAACCCCTTTCGATGACCCGATGACTACCCAGTGCACTCCGAAACTATTCTGATGTTTGAATACCATCGTCCTATATAAAATCTTTACCTCTCGACCATTTTGAGACTCCTCGGCATGTCCGTGATCTCATCGGGACTCCGAGCAACATTCGGTCACCAAATCATATAACTCATATAGCAATATATCATTAATGAATGTTAAGTGTGCGGACCCTATGGGTTCGAGAACTATGTAGACATGACCGAGGCACCTCTCCGGTAAATAACCAATAGCGGAACCTGGATGCCCATATTGGCTCCTACATATTCTACGGAGATCTTTCTCGGTCGAACTGTTATGACAACATACGTAATTCCCTTTGTCCATCGGTTAGTTACTTGCCTGAGATTCGATCGTCGGTATCTTTATACCTAGTTCAATATCGTTACCAGCAAGTCTCTTGACTTGTTCCATAATACATCATCTTGCAACTAACACCTTAGTCACTTTTCTTGCAAGCTTATGATGTGTATTAACGAGAGGCCCTAGAGATGCCTCTCCGATACTTAGAGTGACAAATCCTAATCTCGATCTATGCCAACTCAACAAACACCTTCGGATATACCTGTAGAGCATCTTTATGACCACCTAGTTATGTTGTGATGTTTGATAGCACACAAGGTATTCCTACGGTATCCGGGAGTTGCATAATCTCATAGTCAAAGGAATATGTATTTGACATGAAGAAAGCAATAGCAATAAATTTAACGATCAAAATGCTAAGCTAACGGATGGGTCTTGTCCATCACATTATTCTCTTAATGATGTGATCCCGTTATCAAACGATAACACATGTATATGGTTAGGAAACCTTAACCATCTTTGATCAACGAGCTAGTCTAGTAGAGGCTTACTAGGGACACGATGTGTGTTTATGTATTCACACATGTATTTAAGTTTTCAATCAATACAATTCTAGCATGAATAATAAACTTTTATCATGAATGAGGAAATATAAGATAACAACTTTATTATTGCTTCTAGGGCATATTTCCTTCAGACATTACTACCCCAACCTTATCCTTCCTATCCTCCTTTTGTTTATGACCTTCTTGAACAAAGGAAATTATGTGAGGTTGGGGATGAGCATCTTTCCTTCTTCCTTTTCTACTTGCTCTACTTCTTATTCTTGGACAAGGGATCATTAGGTCCCTCCTTGGCAAAGCATTCCTTTTGATTACTTGAAAGGTCATTTAAGATCTTTCCACCTTGGATACAAGACACAAGGCCCTCTCGAATTGAGCTTCCACATCCTCCTTCTCCTCAAGGAGTGATGCATAGTCGAAGAAGTATAGGCATCATCATTATATTAATGGGAGGAGTGGTAGTGAGTGACTTAAAGACGACAACCTTAAGTTGAGCATAATACTCAGTGAGATCTATGAGCTCACCCTTGACAAGATTAGAGCTTTTCTCAATGAGCTCATAATCCTCAAAGTGTTTCCATGGTCAACTTGAAGCTTGGCATATTTAGGTTCTTTAGATCGATTTAAGGGTTCAACAAAGGCGACTGTGGCTCTGGGGCACTAATCCTTAAGGACATGTGCATGAAGACTTTTTGACTGTCATTGACAAGGTCAGACCGGCTCCGATATGCGAGCGGTGACAACATGTCATTGTAGCAATGACAATGGTCGTTCAGTGGTCTAGAGACATCGATATGAATTTTATTATGTTTAGGATGCTTCGCACTTTGTGGCAGCCCAGCTCAGAGCAACCGATTTACCTTGCATTGTCAGCCCAGAGATCTAGTCTTCTGGCAACACACAACAACTTGGTATAGAAAACAACTGCTTTATTGATGCTAGCGAAAAACTAGGTTAGATATTACATCAGGTAGCGAGGCCAAGCGGCAAACCCGGTGCGGCTGAACAATATGTACATTATTTAATGGACATGAAGGGGGCCTCGATCACGACAACTACGACAGCGGAACAACGACGAAGCGGAACTCCATAGCACAGGGACACCAATGTGGACACGGCCTAGACACGAGAAGCACTCCGATCCGATACAACTTTCCTGAAAGCTGCCATGACACGCCAGGATAGTACACTGAATGTACTTGCAAGCTCATAACAAGTAAAAGCATAATGACAAACAAAAACATGACAATTAAGCAGGTTAAATGCAAGACTTTAACATACTACTCATGAAGTGAACATGCTTGTGCACTAAGTCCCTCGGACTGCTTACCATACGGGTTACCTTGTAACCAACATCATCAATACGGTGATCACTCCTGGATCACAAAGGAAACCAACTCTTTGGTTTTAACAACAACCATCATCATGGTTCCAAATATCTCATCACATAACTAGTGCCAACCATATAGCTTTAGTGTGCAAGATTAACTTATTTATGTTGATCCATGGTGTGACCTACTACGAACTGTGTCCATGACCGAGGACGTGGCTATCGCTAGATTGAACACACACTCCGCAGAGGTTAGCACACTATACCCACACCACGAAATCCATGGCCGGCCAACTCCCCTTTG
The DNA here is from genome assembly GCF_018294505.1 of Triticum aestivum. NCBI lineage: Eukaryota > Viridiplantae > Streptophyta > Magnoliopsida > Poales > Poaceae > Triticum > Triticum aestivum. The sequence continues at coordinate 537,733,032 of NC_057798.1, forward strand.
GGCTAAGTCATGGGTGGCCCCGATGCCACTCCGAATATCCAACGGCAACCATCGTAGCAAAACATAAACTGTCCCAAAAGGGGACAAGGTACCATAAACAACAACAGACACACAAGGTTATGCCTGCTTACCGAGCCAGGGTAATGCATGCCCATAACCTTCCCTCGTTGGAGGCACCGACCAGAGGCATGGTCCGTACCGAATATGGGCCTTCCCATAAAGGAAAATGTGGTTGCACTGGGAAGCTCGATTCACTGGCACCATGACTCGATCAACATTATGTTCAAGTTGAATTATCATCATATTTAACTTGAAATAAAACAACTCGAGCCATAGTATGCCATGAACATGCAACTATATCCACATATCACTAGAATGAAACGGATCAACATCATAGAATCATTATGCATACTACTAATCATTTAGAGACACTAGTTTTAACCCAATCATTTTTAGTTGTGACATTAGCATGGTGAAAATAATAAACCATTATATGAGAATAATACCGATCATTACCAAACCATAGTCATGCTATCAAAATAACACTACTGCATCAAACTAGTCCATGCACTCAAGTACTACAGCAAGCTAAGCAATTCAAGCATGACAAATGAAATAACATAAGCAATATTATTTAAGTGATTTAATGCATGAAGTAAACCATATTCAAGTTGGAAAATCATAGTTATTGAAATGACACCATGCAAATATTTGTGGTGGCTTGCCTTAGCACAGAGGAGGGTCACACTCCTCCTGGTTCTCCTCAAGGCAAGTTCCTTCCTCTGAAAATAATTACAAACAATAAAAGAAAATATCAAGAACCATTCTGAAATTCACCAGAAATTCAAAATAGCAAGGAAAAATCTCAAACTTTGTGTACTGATAAAGAAACTCCATACAAATCCACTGCAAAAAGAATCAATGCATTTGGACTTGTAGAATATGAGCTAGGGCTGGTCAAAGTTGCTGGTCAAATTTGATTTAACTCAAATTTAAAATAATATCAGGGGGTGACGTCGAAGACATATTCTAGGGAATACGCCTCCACTCGTACCTCTTCGGGCGCGAGTGGAGAGGATGACAGTGGGCCCAGCCCGTTGGGTTTTGAGAGAGGGGAAGAGACACAGGGGACGGTGGCTCGTCGTCGGGGTTCTCTCTGGCGAAGAGGGCACAATGGCCATCACGGAAGGGAGGGATCAACAGAGGGGGGGGGGGTCCTGGCGCACCTTCTCGTACCCATTGCAAGGCAGGAGGTGGACGGAGTCGACCAGAACGAGCGTCTCTAGCGGCTTCTGGGGCGTAGCTTGTCGAAGATGAAGAAGACGACAAGGATGGGTGACTCCAAGGGCTCCAGGGGGTGTCTCTTGCACCAGTGGACTGCTAGGGAGGCGCTGGAAGAGTGGATTGAGCTCGAGGGGCACTCGAGAGGTGGATGGCCGAGGGAGGGAATCGCTGGCGAGCTCGGGAGGGGAATGGCGGCCAGAGGCCTGCCCTGCCAGGCCGCGGCTCTCTAGGAGGAGTTGTGTATGGAGAGGAGTGTGGTGAGGTGCTCAGAGGGGCAAAGGAGGGACTCTATTTATAGGGGAGCCGAGGCAGGGTCGCGAGCTCTGGCGAGCTATCTAGAGTCTCCGGGAAGCGACGAGGAGAGCCAGTGAGAGAGGGGAAAGACGTCAGGGCTCATACGGCCATTGTGCGAGCTCGAGGACGAACACATGACACACGAGAGGGGGCCTGACTCGAGCATGGGTGCACTATGCTTTCTAGCGCGGGGTGCTCGTGATCTCTATGGTGGCTCCGGCGCCGGCGAGCGACAACGAGAGGTCTGGGGTGATGAGGCGGAGCTGGTGGCGTGGTGTGGCAGGCTGGAAGCGGTGCTGAGACGAGCACTGGCAAAATAGAGGGCGGGCATGGCGTAGAGCGCGTCGACCTTGTGCCAGGGGCGGTGTCCACATGCAGTCACTGCATGCACTACGCCTATGCAGTGCCCAGGTGAGGCTAAACCACGTCTGGGCTGTCGACCTTGCAGTGTTTAGTCTAGGAAAGCTGAGAACACACTGCCAGGATGAGTAGATGGATCACAACACTCACTGAAAGTTTCTGGACAGAAACTTGTGGCCAAAATTATGATCAAACCAGGAAGAGTTAAGAGCTGAGCTTTGGGGTTTAGGGTTATGTTACTAAGGTAATGATGCTCAAGAAAATTCAGCTTCAAAAGATCAAAGAATAATACACTTCATTTACAATGTGCATTTCCTGGACAGAATGGAAATGATTTTCTCTAGCAAAATTGGGCCACATGACCACATGATAATTTTGCATGAGATGATGAGCAAAGGTCCAAAGAGTGTGTGGGAATTTTCCCAGATTTTTAGAGGCAAGAAACAGAGGAGTTGCTTTGGAAGGAAAGAAAATATTCCATTTTCAAGGTGAAAATGAATATTTTCCTTAGAAGAAAAATATTCGAAAGCAATATGATGGTGAATCAGAGGTCAAGAGAGGTTGTGGGAGGTGAGAGGAGTCACTTTGGTGAAAACTAAAACAATGCCCAAGTGCTAAGTCCAAATGAATCAATTCAAAACTCGTTTTTAAAGCAAATGGCAAATGAATATCATGATGGAAAAAACCAGGGTGTCACAAACCTCCCCCACTTAGGATGAATCTCGTCCTCGAGATTCGTTTGCTTGGGAAAACAACTCTGGATGGGATGCTCTCAAAAATTCTTCTCTTTCCCAGGTTGCTTCTTCCTCGGTATGATGCTCCCACTGTACCTTATAGAATGTAATTGCCTTACTGCAGGCGACTCTTTCCATTTCTTCCAATATTCGTAATGGTTTCTCCTCATAGGTCAAATCCTTAGCAAGCTCTATTTCTGCCATATTAGTCCTTTTCTCGAGTGGCGAGATATACCTTCTCAACTGTGAGAAACGGAACACATCATGCACTTCTGACAATTCCGGTGGTAGTTCCAACTGGTAAACCACTGTAC